>NW_022171767.1:0-13808 GCF_008802855.1 Photinus pyralis
ATCCGGACGTTCGTTTCGTTTATTTACAGTAATTATTGACACTTTGTTGGTTATTATTATTTTGAAATGCACGTTACTCTTACTGACAGATGACATACAATGGCAGATAAATACGCAAGCTCATCTCTTACCACTACGGTAACTATAAATCGCATAATTTTCGTTAACGTCAGATTTTACGGTTCCGTTCTTACGGCTACGGAACTATAAAGCCAGATCCGGCTTTAATGTGAATAACTGCAACAATTACACAAAATCGGCTTCATAACCACAGCTCCCGCATGAGCAAAACAGATGACCAAAATCACAACGTTCACATTTAAAAGAATGACCAAAATACCCTTAATCATTAAGTTCTCGAATTTTAGGGCACTTCCAGAAAAACCGCGAGCAGGGTGTTAAAGAGGAACATCCCTTCTATCGCCCCTATAGGGGATTTTCTTCTAACCTCTCTGTAACTTCTTTAATGCGATGTCAAAGTTAGGTGTTCTATTTAGAAATGTGCTAGGTCAAAAAAATTAATTTCTCAAATTCTGGAGCACTTCTAGAAAAACTTTAACAGGGGTTTTTAAGAGGAACTACGCTTCTATCATCCCTGCGAGGACTTCTCTTTCAATCTGCCTTTTGGTATGTAGGGAAGTTACATTTCTCGATGTGTGGTTCACTTTTGAAATAAACGCTTCCAGATGACGAATAGGATAATCGTTTAATTATCAGGATACAAATTTTGTTGACAATATTTGTGTAACTTTGTTAGCGAATGACACGTCTTCGTTTACATACTACGGTGCACCCATCAAACAGAACGAGATACGTGTCTAACAATGTCTCACGTGCTCGTGTTTCTACACAGGTACATGTATTAGCATCTTGTAAATATACAAATCTCTCATTCAATGGAGATTACATATTTAACTAATCGTGTTAGTAGATATATCACGATTGAACTCGACATAATTTCCATTACGAAGGAGCATCAACTTGTCGATGTGCTTGTTCCTTACAAGAGTCGTAGAACATGAGCTTCGTTCCATTAACACGGTTTATCTCTGGACTCTTTATCCATTATTAATTCCCACGAACCTGTAACTGTTGACTCAATTTGCATTACAGGTAAGAATAAGTGAAATTTGAGATTACCTATTTTTATAGCGACAGCGTACACCTCCAATTTATTGTTAAGGGGACCCGGCGCCTCTTGCACATCTTTCGATTTCCATCGGCCTTTTTCTTGCTTTATATTAAACAATATTGCGCAGCAGGTGCAAATCCTACATTCATTGTTTACTGTTATCATAAAAGGAATCGTAAAATTGGACTTACCGAATATGTACGTAAAAACTGTAAAGGTCACGTGTGACCGACGTAAATAACCCAATAAATCGCTTGCCTTCTCAAAATTGATGAACGTATAAATAATCCATTTATACGTTCGATGTAAGTAACAATCAATAACAGCTGTTTTGTTTTTGCGCAACCGCAAATAAAACGTACCTACGACCTACGGCTACTTTCCTTCTCTAAGGTAACTGCGCATTTGCATGCAGAGTAGTTTTCATTCATACCATTTCCATTTGATACATTAAATTTGTGTCTTATTCTTATGCGTTACATTTTATGCAGACCGAATTTCCATTGTATGTATAAGCACATTTAAAATGCGCTGTATTTTAATGCGGTGTATCGCATAGAAATGATTCACAAAATCATTCGACGTTCATTTTAATTAAAAGATGCACTATTAAATTCATTGGAATTCAATGCTACATCTTAAACTTCGATTTAATTTTTATGCCATACCTTACGAATAATTTCATTTCCATAGGTAATGTCGCAACGGGTATCTATTTTAATCCCATACGTGAATAACGTTTGTTCTTTAAAGTGCATATATACGAATTTCAATGCATGCGATTTAATTTGATATACGCATGAGAATGGTTTACATTTTTTTTGGATGCAAACATTCTCGACTCAATTTTATTTAATATCAATTCAATTACACACAGCAGCAAATGTATTTCACTTCTGGTATAGCTGGACAGTTCCAAATAAATGCCTTATGTGTTTAAATCTTTTATAGAAATTGCTATTTATTTTGATGCATGACAATTAAATTGGCAATGTTTAATATTCATCTCTGTCATCTTGTAGTGTTTTAGGATTCAAACGCTGAAATCCATATTAACATTTCTTACATTTGCATACATTTGGCTAACATTTTTTTGAGATGTTGAATTTGTTGGTAACAATTCAATTGTTATTTAAATATCTTCATATACGTTATAAATGTATAATAAATAGTAAAACGGCGCACCATAATTGACAGTGTTCCCATTATATTCTCAGTTCAATCTCTGTCGCGCTTTATTTCCACGGGGTTAGGCTTCTTATAGTGTTTTTATTCAATATGGTTCCATTGAGAGCAATTTTCACATAGATTTCTTCAGTTTCTCGTGCAACACTCGTGCAGTACGAGTTTTGCCAATCGAAAACGCTATACGATATCTAAGGCTGTTATGATTGCCATAACATCAGCGGTTTGTTCAATACTTTATCGGTTGCAGGCGCACAATCCCCTATTTTTAAGACAATTTCGTAAATTTGATAACCAAACAATTTTATCGTAATCATCAAACAAAGTTGCCGTACATGTCAGTTGCTATGTTAAAATTTGGTTGTTATGGTTGCGAGTGTTGCTAATCAACAAAACCTAATTTTTCATCTGATTAATTAGAAAATGAGTAGGTACCTTAGACCATATAGTACTATATGGTCTAAGGTAGGTACTGTACATTCGCCTGAAAACGTACGAGAAAGTGCTAACGAAGCTTTTAAGTCTCTTAATTCCAACTAAATCGAAAGTTCGATATGAAATATGCCGATTTTCAGGACTGGGGAAAATACGATCAATTTCTCATGTGCAAGGTACAAACATGTCAGAAACTTACGTATATGCTTGTCTTGTAATGCTTTTTTTCTAGGTAGCAGCCGTTTTACAGTTTGGGCGCAAATGATGTTAAAAGTGAAGATGTCCTTATTGTTACAATTAACAAATCAAAAACCTATACCTAAATCTCGATTTTTCATTCTCATCCCACAGGACTCTATTAATTATGTGGAAATCGTCAAAAAATATATGGGTTTGAGACCACAACATACGAAATAGAACCATTTCTGGGTTTCTACAATTGCGGTAAATGTAGTACCTACTCAGAGGATTTTTTCTAATAAAGTTATAACCATGTTATAACTATAGTTTTGTTTAATGGTATGGTAAAATATTACACTACTCATTTGTCATATTATCATACTCACTTGTCATTTTATATATCAATGTGGTTACGATGTTGTTTACAAGCGAACTTTTTGACAATTTATGGACGATTATACGGATTATACCGCCTGCAACCGATAATAGTATATTATACAGTGAATTTTTTTTAAATGGGAACAGGAATTTGTATGCAATGTAATTTCCCTATGTTCGATTTAAAAAAAACACAACAATCTATTGAGTAGTTCAAATGAGTAGTAGATACAATTGACAGCTGTCACATTTTTAAAAATACCACCATCCAATTTAATTACGAAATCGGTTAGGTTATTGCTTAGAATGTCAAGGAGGACACTTCGAACATTTATTGTAATTGTTTTCGGTATTTATTTTCTTATTTTCTTCATTTATGTATTGAATAGATCAAATTAGTAGAATACCAGGTGCACATGACCTACAAATAATTGAAGGTTGGTTCACAATGAATTGTGATGTCAGCGCGTGCCATCTGCCATGTGAAGTCAAGTTATCGTAAGTTTAAGAAAAATGTATCCTAAAGTTGTTATGGCCTCACATGGCATCTTTAAAAAATCTTACCGAGTGCTCTTCATCATAAAGGCTATAGAGTTGCTGTTCATAGTCACACAATTTGTGCGATTTGGGAATGTGAACCGCGCACACCTCATAGATTGATGTGTTTTTTTTAAAATCGAACATAGGGAAATTACATTGCATGCAAGCTCCTATGTTCGCATTTAAAAAAAATTCACTGTATACCTACCGCGGGACTGAAGTAGTACTTTTAATCCCGAAGGTAAAGTTTATGGCCCGACCGAAGGGAGGGCCATAATTTACCTGAGGGATTAAGACCACTACTTCAGTCCCAAGGTATATATGATATTTTTCGTACTGAAGCACTTAATATGTATGGATAGGAGTTAGAGAACGCGTTCTTTCAAAAAATCGCTGCTTAACAAGTTACCATAGGAACGTTTCGTTGGTACGACAATCCCTATGCTATGGTAACAAAAATAAATTGGAAACTGTCATTGCTAGTGCCATAATTTTGGTGGTGGGTGACAAAGGTGTATTTGATATTGATAAAAAGCAGCCAAACTAGGTAAAGAATTGATACCACCGAAATCCAAAAAACTATATGAGCAGCAGTACGATGCGTTGCCGCATACAAAATGTGGAACAACCTACCCAAATTGCCTTGTTAGTAATATCATCCTTCCGGGATTTTCGTCCAAATTTAATACCGGCGGGACAAAAAGTGACACTTCAGGACTTGTCATAATGAAGTGAAGTCACTTTAGTCTCGGAAGTACGAAAGCAATAATATGCCATTTTTCCGGCTATCGACTAAAAAAAGTGTTGTGTGGCGGATGTAACGATAAAATATTGTAACGTTATTTATAAATTCGGGTTCGATTTATATCAATATTTATTAAACAAAACTAAAACACTATAAAAACCGTACAATTTATATCGATTATTTATATCACACACACTTCGCAATTTATATTTCCGCGCTCGATGTTTCGTCCGTACTCGTTCGGTAGTAGACTGCCGCGATGTTCGGTCCGCAACCATTTATACACGCAAGCAATGTAAGTCCAGTACATTCTCGAATACGCGTAGAACATTCCAGAGAATTCTGGAGCATTTCCGTTACACTGCCCCCTTCTTAATTCTGGACGTCTCGTTCAGAAACTGCGTTAGTATTACTTTTTAATGCCTCGTGTCGGAATCTGCAGTCAGAGCCTGCTCGACAAACACCTTTCTTGAAAAAGTAACAGTCCACAGTTGTGCGGAGGGTCGTCCCCTGTGGGTTGAAGCAGCATACTGTAATTCGAACGCTAGTGTTTCTAAAAATCACTTCGATCATGGTTCGCACTATCTTCCAGTCCAACCCATCTAAACCACATCCAATCTTCGGCATCGCCAAGCTATTTATGTCATAGTATGCCATGAGTTTCTTCAAGTTTTTTAAAGCAGACCAGAGGTTTTCATAGGTGGGTTTGCCTTCTGACGTTTTCTTTGAAACCAAGTAGAACAAAGAGCGTTGACTATCTTCCAAGCGCAGTACTTTACCCACTCGTGGTCTTTGCTTTAACAACTCGTCTATTCTTCCAAATCTTTTCCGGAATACGGAAGCTATACCTCCACTCATGCGAAGGTCTTCGGCGACACAATGGGCGATGGAAACGTTAACCGGAAGCTCAAAAATATTTTGACAAATTTCCTGAGTAACGCCAAATCGAGCTTTCTTCCGCTGGGCGTAATTTGACATAAAATAGTTAAAGCTGCGTTCCTCTTCTCGAATACCTCTAACTTCTTCGTTGTTGTTGGATCCGGCATATCGTGCGAGTCGATTAATGTGGACAACTTTCGGTTTCCGGTGGTTCATTCTGATACGATATATCACGTCATTTATTTTCTTGATCACCTCATACGGACCTTCCCATTGTCTTTGTAGCTTGGGAGAAAGACCTCTTCGCCTCTGTGGATTGTGCAGCCATACCAGATCTCCAGCTTCAAAAGTTTCATTGGCCGAGCGGAGGTTGTATTGATTTTTCATGCGATCGCTGGCAATCTGAATATGACTTCTAGCCAAGTCGTGAATGTCATTCATCTTCGCCTTTAGTTGGTCAACATAATTTTCACCTGCGACATATTCTTCATGGGTTTACGCCCAAACTCGAGGTCACATGGAAGGCGTAGTTCACGACCCAACATAAGGCAGGCAGGAGTCTGACCCGTGGTCTCGTTGACGGCTGATCGATATGCCATAAGGAACAGGTGGAGGTACTAGTCCCAATTTTTCTGATGTTCTGCCACGACTTTTGAAAGATATTTACCCATCGTTCGATTCATTCTCTCAACCATTCCATCTGACTGAGGATGCAAAGGTGTTGTTCTGGTTTTATTGGCTCCTACCAATCGACAAACATCTTGGAACAAAGCCGATTCAAAGTTCCTTTCTTGATCTGAATGGATTTCTATAGGAACACCAAAACGTGTAAAGAACTCCTTTACCAACACTTCTGCAACTGTTGCTGCCTCTTGGTTTGGAATGGCGTAAGCTTCAGTCCACTTTGTGAAATAATCCATAGCGACAAGGATATATTTATTTCCGCCATCTGTCTCGGGAAACGGTCCTGCGATATCGATAGCAACTCGTTCCATCGGACTACCAACGTTATACTGCCTCATGGGTGCCTTCTTCTTGGAAACTGGTCCGTTTTCAGTAGCACATAACTCACATTTTTGACACCATCGCCGGACATCTTCTTTACGGTTGACCCAATAGAATCGCTCACGTACCCTTTGCAACGTTTTCGTAATACCAAAGTGTCCTCCGGAAGCGCCGTCATGCAATTTTCGCAATACTTCCGACACTTTGCTTCTAGGTACTACTAATTGCAGCGTCGAATCGGTGCCATCTTCACTTTCAAGGGTCCTATACAACAGGTTGTCTTTCAGAGTCAGGCTATTCCATTGGCCCCAATAACTCTTTACTTCAGGACTTGTGGCGCTAATGTCTTGCCAGTCTGGTCTTTGTCCGTGGCGCATCCAATTCAGAACAGTTTTTAAACTTGGGTCGTTTTCTTGGGCCGTTTTGATTTCGCTTGGCTTCCATTCCTCACTCTCTACAGTTGTTCGCCGCAGATGGCCCATCTTGTTTTCTTATTTTATATAACTAGATCGGATTGGAGCTCGCGTCGCTCGCTCCTACCGATCACGGCGTTTTGTTATCACACGCCGTTTTTTGTGGTTTTCCGTTTGTAAATTTTTTTTTTAACTCGATCGTTGTGCGATTTTGTAGTTTGGGTTGTTTTTAATTGACGTCGGAATTTTTTAAAATGCGAAAAAGAAAGGAAAAGGATTTTGATTCGGCTCAAAAAAGCACCAATATATTGATTTTTTTTTAAATCAAACTCGGCGTATGTGTTTGTAAAAATGCTACGCATTTTAAGACTTCGCTAGAGTGAGTATATTTTGCAGAGATATCGCCAAAAAGGAGGATACGTTTTTTGGAACATCACCTATACAAAGTAAATTTTTTAAAATTTCGATTCAACTTGTAAAATCCAGATCCGCACATAATTGTACATAAGATTATTTAATTTTGATAACACTTTTTGGTTTTGAGGAGACATCCGCTCGGCTCCGGCGGCTTTGCCGCCTCGCCTCACTCTGATTCGTAACGGTGCATAGCTCGGCTTCGCCTCGCACTGTTCAGTGCTCAACAAAGATAATTTCTCAGTTTCAATTTTGGTGCGGTAAGAAAATGCCGAAACTAATGTCAGCGAATCAGTATTTTGTTATAGAACTACGTTTTCGCAAGGATCTCCGTTTTTTTATTAAGTTTAGATGAATGACGGGAAAGGTGGGCGCGTGTAGGGCCGTAAGTAAGCGTCGTTTGCCGCCGCGAACGGGGAAAGCCGGGTCTACGGGAGAGCCCTCGTGAAGCTCAACTCGCCTTCGGCTCGTTCGACATTGATGGAGGAAAAATGCGAGCCGTTTTCGTCGCGAGAACGGCGAGCTCGAGTTATGCCGAGTCGAGAATCTTTGTTTGAATTTGTAAAAAAGTTAAAAAAAAATTCCTAAATCTACAAATAACCTAATGCCCCAAGCTAAGGGAGGGCCAAAGTGATGCCGAACTCGCCTTCGGCTCGCTCGGCATTGGTATACGAGGCGCGTGTGTTAAGAATCGAAGTCTTCGGTTACTTTACTTAGTTGGGGAAGGGTTATTAAGAATTTTTATTTCTAATAAAGTTAAAAAAAATATCTTAAACTTACAAATAACCTAATGTGCAAAGCTGCTTGGTGTCACATTTTGTTTAGCTTCATTTATAATTGTTGTTTGAATTTGTATTACGAAAAAAGTTTAAAAAAATTTCTTCAACATACAAATAACCTAATGTCCAACGCAGATTGATGTCACATTCGATTTAGCTTCATTTATAATTTTTGTTTGAATTTGTCTTTCAAAAAAGTTAAACAAAATTTTTAAAAATCTTCAAATAACCTAACGTCCCAAGCTGTTTGATGCCACACCTTTCATTTTCAGTTTTTTAAAGAAGTCTATATAAAATATGTAGGTATAAAAAACCTCGCATTGTTCAGTGTTCAACAACGACAATTTCTCAGTTTCAGTTTTGGCGTGGTAAGAACATGCTACTAAGCAGACTGATTTGATAATTTTTTTGAATTTGTGAGTAATATTTTTGTTTTTTTTTTGTGGAAGCAACACCTATACAAAGTGATTTTTCTACTCAGCCTGTTTGTACACTCGGGGTTGTTTTAGCCTCCTGTAGAACAGGTTCATCCTCATCGGGAGAATTTTCTTTACGATTTCTCCACGTACAGAGTTTACATGCTATAATAGAAATCCATGAAAATAATTGGATCATTTTGAGTGGTCGTGAGGAGTTTGTGTAGTATTCCTTATTTTATTTGTTGTTTATGAATGTATTAGGCATGGAAATATGATGATTTTTAAAATTGTTCACGATATCTAACACAATCCTTATAATATGTACAGGAAAGCATAAAAATTTTAAGACAAAGAAGTTTTTACAATTTTGTTGGAACCTATAGTGTTTCGTAGGTAGTAATTCACGTGCCTTTCCATAGGAGATTCTTTACAAATGGACTTCATCCTCAAGCAAGTATTGGATAACTTAAGGTGCTGTATATTACAGTATCGTGTCCTTCAATGGTAATAAGTATATTTGAAGTACGAGCTTTTATACCTTTTTATAATGATATCGTAGTTCGCTGTTTGGACCAAGTGGTAATAGGTGGTCGCTTTAATACTAGTAGACTATGTGGACATGTAGAAATAAAAGTGGAAGGTAACGAACTAAAACTAATCCTTCGCTACCTTCCTAAGCATGAATATTTCATGTGACGAAATGCTTTCGTTTCCGCTAGAATCTTGGACATACTTTTTGCTCTAACCGGAATATAAACTGATGAATAACCTCCTATAGGACTTCTTCTTGAAGAACACGGATAATTTGTTACATCAATAATAAATTTTCATACCATTTCTATCGTAAATGTCTTTATGCTACGTAGCAACATGCACATCGGCATGAATTTTTGGTCGACATCAAGTCGATTACTCGAAATTGTGCAAATGTAGGTTTGTTTACGATGACATTTTCATAACAACGATAAAACACGTTAAATTTCCTTAAAAATGGTGTTTTTTAATTTTACATAAAATAGTAATGTCCCAGATTTTTTGACAGTTCCCGTGACAGTTGTATAGATGGCGCCATTTGAAAAAAATACATCTTCTGTATCGGCGCATGCCCAATATAACCGTTCAAATAATACCACATTTCAACCGCGTAGGTTCATTTGAACGTTGCGGCGGTTCCTATTTTCTTAGGAAGTAGTGCTTTTTAGCGCAACTTCCATTGGGGAGTATTCCCTGACGTGTACCACGGCGTACTGCGTTGAGGGGTGTACACGTAGTGTATAATACTTCCCTAACAACAACATAGTTCCCTTTCAGCTCATTTTTCGGATAGGGTGTTTTGTTTAGGTCATTTCCGCTGATAGTTCCGCTTTCTCCGCTCGTTCGAGGAAAGATAGTGTTTGGATGTTAGTTAGTTAGCTTAGGTTAGGGGGCTAATAAACCAATAAACCGAATGCTCCATTCTAAAAAACAGTTTTCATCAATCTGACAATAGAATCACATTTATACATACCTAGTCTAAGAATTTTAGCATTACGGGGGAACTCAGAGCCGCCCCCTTCAACTTCTTCGGTGGCCCCATACCGATGTCGAACTGAAGGTAACCTGAAATCCTATTAACAAAAGATTTTTTAATTTCATTGTTGCTAGGAATTTGTCACTTTACAAGATAAATTAAACGATAAAAGAGGGTAAAATGATCCCACGAAGATCCCAATTCCACGAGGTGGAAGAATGTCTTCGAAATCTAAAAAAATACGTGCGCCATAACTTGATCGTTTACCATAATTCACTTACCAATAAAATAAACAATTAAAAACAATATAAATGGACCGATGAACGTAAATGAAAAATTTACTAAACTTCACCCAAGACGAAACGTGATCGCAATGGAACCTGGAAATAACGTGGCGCCACCGTCGTAGAATGAACTACATTCGCGACGGGGATCTAAATATCGACGTGACTCCCTAATTTTTATTAAATATAACCTCTCGGCACGGGATTAATGCGATTTCGATTTTCTTCGGAGAGGTCAATTTAAATAGAGTACTAATTATGCTAAATTTTTCCCATTGTAAGTATATAACTACGAATTATAGTTTAAAAATTATAAAAGAAAATTGGCACAGACGAACTAACGTATTTTTTACAAAAAAATTTCCAGAACCTTTATTTTTCAATCGATTCGGACGGTGAAAGGTGCATCTGATAGCTAATAATTCGAGCTAAATATTCTCCATTGAACGTACCCGTCTGGCAAGTCTTAAAAAAATTATTATAGAGTATATAGTTCAATGATTTATATAAAACATGACAGTACTATGAAGTTAGGTTATAAAAAATTACTGATATTCAGTTTTTATTTGATCAAAATGGCGGATAGCCGGTTACATTCTGTGGTGCTATACAGTGCGAACAGTGCTTTACTATGCCGCTTCAATAAATAATGACGTTAGTAAATATTTGCCGCAATAGGCGCGGGGCACCAATACTAATTTATAACCTTAAACTTCAAAACAAATTAAACATTTGACATATGATTATATTTAACCCAAATAAAGATTTAATCACCTTGTAAGTTTCCAAATGATGTGAAATTATACGAATAGGAAATTGCTACAACAATTGAAACAATTTTATTTCTTTTACAAATCGTTAATATTGAAGTAATTGGATAAATCACATGTTATAAACAACTGTTCGAAGATCTCGTCACCATAATTAAGACAGGGGTCCACTCTTTTCTTTGTTTTCGAAGCCGGCATGTAAGTGCCGTTGCATAATGCTTCAAACGGTAGCTTCTATATCTGCTCGTAATTCGGCAATGGTGTGTAAACGGTTTCGAATACGTTGACATCTAGTAAATTTGCATGCAATATTTTAGGACTTTGCAAGTCCAGACGATGAGTTCTTGTAACACGGTTACTTTAAAGGATAGAAGTACAATTTTCTCCAGGCAATAGTGTCACACGTTCCGTATGAGATATCCGTTAGTGGGACAAATTATCGCAGTTGCTTTTTTCAACTTTGTTCAAGACGAGCAAGAATATCTTTTACAAAGGCCTTATTAGCAATCACTAAGGGGCCAGGTGACTTCCCAGAAGCAAGACTTCCTGTATGCGAAGCCGTTCAAGTAAACGACGAGCATTTCGGCGTATATTGTTGTAATCCTCGTCACGGTTGACATCCGTTTATCGAAACTCCTGTATACACAAACGTATCGAGTACTCTCAAACTTCACTTACGTCTTTAGTTCCATTACGGAAACAGAACTGCAAACGCATCTTATTCTCTTCTAAGAAGTAAAAGGCTTGTCGAAGTAAACCTATTGCCTATTACACGCTACAACTAAAAAAACGTTTGTTTGTAATTTACAAGTAATTTACCCACCTTGTAAATATTCGAAAGAAACTGGTAGTCTTGAAAAAAGCCGTGTTGAAAGGGACGATAGTAATAAGAATCACAAATTATAGTTTGTGAAATTATAGGTTATATTTTGTATTGGAACACATATACCTGGTTACGGCAAATGCTCAAAAAAAATTCTAGTAACTTTAATGTTGGGGATTGTATCACCTGTTTAGAGATGGGATTATATTTATATAAAACATGACAGTACTATGAAGTTAGGCTATAAAAAATTACTGATATTCAGTTTTTATTTTTAAATTTTTTTAAGTTGGCAGCAAATTTTCACCAAAATGGCGGATGATTGTGTTACTTTCTATATCTAGTGACTTTAGTATATAGGTGCACATACACGATAGCTGGTTGCGGCAAATAATTACTATTGTCATATTTTATAAGAGCGGTGCAGCATATAATTATTGATCTCTCAGTATGCGCACGTGTGTAAATATACGAGATATCGCGTTTTAAGTGTTTTCAATGGTGTCAAATTACATATCGTTATATTTCCTTTATTTATAGTCCGATCTCGATAAATATTCAGTATTGAGAGGTTCATTTCCGAGCTGGTATCTCAGTTTCCAAATTTCGACCCTCCCATCGGTTAGATTAGGTCGAGAACTTTCTAAAGACACCCAGGAACCCCTATCTACGACGTTCCGTTTTCGAGATATCGCGATTTAAGTTTTTAATAAAAAATCCAAAAAACGGTTATTGCGTAGATCGTCTAGAAATGTCGCGAAACGCGTGATTCCGAAGTATCGAGGTCGCAGGTCGAAAGACGACAGAGAGACGTCGATATCTCGAAAAGGGGAGGGGATAGGAAAAAATTGAAAATCCCATTTCGAGCCCCCGGCCGGACGCAGCTACGGTTTAAATTTGGTCCAGATCGGCCGGTAAATAAGGGAGATATTAAGAGATGCGCGGCCCTTTAAAACGCATCCATGCGCGTGGACTTAGAAAAAAAAGGCACACCCCCGCCCCCCGAGCGACACGGGCCCCCCCCTTCGGCCACAGGCTGACGCCCGACGCCTACTGAAGACGCGGTCGAAATTTTTCCCGGTTTATACGTACAACTTCGGAGATCGATCGCGTACGAGTAGATACGGGATTGTATATATATAAATTGAGTATATATATATACTCGTTTGTGACAAAATTTTTTTATCGACGTTTCGCGACCCGTTTGTTGTCGATGAGGGAAGGACACAGTTTGGACTGTTGGCGACGGCGGCGTCGGGTGACGTCGACAGGCGTCGCCAAAATGCGAATCTCGGTAACGGAAAGTCGTACGAAGGCGTGTGAGGTATCGTTGGAAAGGTCTCGGCGGCGCGATTACGATAGATTAGGTTGAGCGCGTCTTCCCATCATATTTGACTTGGACGGTCCGTCGTTCGGGTCCGCATTTGAGCGATCGTAAGTGTTTCTTAGGTCGTCTCGTTTCCGCGGCGCGAGGGATAAAGCGGAGCGACGTCGATAAGGGCAAACTTCGCGCCCCCCCCCCCCCCCAACGGCCCATAGTTTTTGAATGGGACCCCGTACGTCTCACGCGGGACGGTCGGGACTATCGATCGATCGCGTTTCGAGGGGGGGAAGTAGAGCTACTTTTCGAGCAATTTCGCTCTCTTTCCGCTCCCGTTTTCTCGTGCGCGTCCTCCCCCGCGGGGGGGAGTCGCGACTTTCGCGATCGAGTACCTCGAAAGCCTCGACCCTCCTACCCCCCCTATCCGCGAGCTCGATTTTTCCAGTTCGACGGGCGACCCTCGGCGAATTTTTCTTCGGAGGTGCGATTTTGGGGGGTGGCAGCGGAGGGGTGAAGACGAATTTTCCCGGGGGAGCGGCCCATCGTAAAAATCGCGTCTTCGGAATTCGAGAGTCGTGTAAAAATTTCTTGAAAAT
>NW_022171768.1:0-151828 GCF_008802855.1 Photinus pyralis
TCTGAAAATTCTTAAAATTCTAAAGACAGGATTCTAAAGATTCGAACGATTTGCAAGATTCGCGAGATTTGAAATATTCGGAAGATTCGAAAGATTTTATATATGTTAAAGATTTGAAGATTTTTACACATCTAAGGTTCATACTCTAAGCAGGTTCAAGTATGAATTTCTTGAAATTATGACTGTTTTTCAAGGCTTATGCTTTTGGTTTACAGTTATAATTTTAAAGATTTTAAAGATTCTGAAGATTCTGGAGATTCTGAAGATTCTGAAGATTCTGACGATTCTGAAGACTCTGAAGATTCTCAAGATTCTTAAAATTCTAAAGACACCAAGGATTCTAAAGATTCGAACGATTTGCAAGATTCGCGAGATTCGAAAGATTTTATATATGTTAAAGATTTGAAGATTTTTACACATCTAAGGTTCATACTCTAAGCAGGTTTAAGTATCAATTTCCTGAAATTATGACTGTTTGCCGTAATGCGCCAATGAGCTCGCATTTTGAAGTTTTGATTCCATCTGGTTTCAGAGATATATTATCATGGTATAAGTTGTAAGGTTCAGAAGTCAAGTTCAAAGTTTACGTTTCCGAAAGTATATGAAACAAGGTTCAAGATCAAAGAAATCAAAACGCAATACTAAAAGAACCATACTTCTGACTCAATTTGATATTCAACGTTTAACGGCCAGCATACAACTCTATTATAGAATTCTATAACGGTCAGTGATAAGTGTTCCAGTTTGAACCTTGGAACCAGGAACTGTTAAGGTGCTAGGATTCGATAAAGACATTTCAAGGTTTAAGTTCAAGCTTCAAATACCAATGTATCAACATCAATGTTCCTATTTCAAAGTCCAAATTTTGCAAACCTTAGAACTTAAACAATCAAACCTGAACCTTAGAATTCCAGCCTTACTAAAAGATTTAAATCTAAATACTGAGTTCTCAAGGTCCGAGTTCTAATTTTAAAGTTCAAGTGGCAATGTTCAGCCTTCGAAATACAAAGCTCAACAAAGTGTAAGGTGCAAGATGCAACAATCTACGTTCGAATTCGAATTTTTAAGTGTTGAAAGTTCAAAGTGAAAATTTAAATTCAAAACTCTTTCTGTATGCATTAGTCAATGACCAAGTTTCCTTAATTTTTTTCTCACATGTCACATAACACAAGATGTTGTCAGGATTCAGTAGTTAAGACACAGGATCCGACTGTAAAACCAACACTTATTGGCTTAAGGTTCCAAAGTAGAGAGTAGTCGCTTGATGTTTGCGAGTTGATGTGTGAAGGCGCGTCTGAAGTCTCAAGGTTGATGTTTTAAAGGTTAAAGTTCCAAGATTCGGTGCTACCGGGTAATTCGCACTCTGACAGCTGCATACGTTTAAGGTTCAAGATGAAATAATTAAGGTTCGGATTACAGCTTTTAAGTTTTATAGTACCTATATTGCTGTGCAATATAATGAAGTGCGATGAACCATACACAGAACACCTCAAACTTAACTAGCTCTCTAATTAAGTCTCTCCCAGAACACATTTTTACTTCAAATTCCAGGTTCTAAGGAAACAATGGCCACGATCAAATTCCTTAAATTCCAAAAGGATCATTTACACAAATTTTGAAGACCCCTGAAGTGAACTTTGGGTCTGGATCAACAAAATTAATCATAATTGATCATGAGACATCTATCTGGACCGTTAAAGGGATCGAATAAACACATGATTTGCAGTTTTTTGTTACAAATCCCAATAGAAAATCCGGGCAAACAGAACACTAATTGCGAAACAAAAAAGACGCACTTAACCAAAACGTAACGGACTAACTTGTCTTTTTTAAAATTCTCTTCCAAACAGGTTGCAGAAGTATTCACCACCAAATTTTAACGCAGCAACTCGGCCTCGAAATTGGCACAAAGACCCCGTTTCAACGCTAACTCCAGTATTTAACGTGTCTTCCCTCCTTAAACAAGTTAAAATTTTTCATCAAATTAGATACAACACAAACACTTCGCTACAGGACGCTCTTAACACTCACGTAGGCAATTTTTACGCGGAAGTATGTTATCTAAAATACACAATTTTTTACGAAAACAAACAATCTTCTTTCGATTAAAATGCATTCTTATCTCTAGATAATTACATCAACCTTTCATAAAAATAAACGAAGTTCCCAATAAATTAAATCTGAACTGTCACCTAAATGATATACCAAAACAAAATTGATAACGAAAATGAAATAAAATTCCCTATACTTAACAAAAAACAAAACAAATAACTAGGATACAAGCTAGATGCGCAATAATCGTTTTGTGTTAATGTGTAAAGAACCCCACCAGATTAATTAAATGAATTGAAATGAACATTTGATTAATAATTGACGACCCGCCATTATATCAGGCGACTGGACCCAAAACGACAACGTCCAGATCGACATTGTTCACACAGCAATATATTTGCAATTTCAGAGTGAAAGTCACAAAGACAAAGACAAAGATTCAAGTACATCCTTAGACTACAAGTTTAAAAATTGAAGTTCCAATTTTTAGAGTTAAATGAAAAGAATAAAGTTTCTGTTTAGGTTCAAAGGTCAAGAATGTGAAATGTAAGAAATCAAAATCAATGTTAAGTTTTAGTTGAAGGCTGAAAATTGGAGAATGGACTTTGAAAGGTAAAGGCAACCAAAATCTGGTTAATAAGAAATGAAGATTAACAGAAAACTAGACGCAGAAACTGGAAGATTAATACCTACTCGCAAAATTGAGATATTCAAAATGAAATTTGTTGATTCAAGGTTCAAAAGCTCAAGGTCCAGGTTCGAGCTCTATAGGGTTCAAGGCGCCAGTAAGACCTGATTACCAAAGCTACATTTTTGTATGTACCTCATAATTTAAATTCACCAACCACACTTACTTTTCTGTGGAACGAGACTTAAAAAATCTATTTTCTGGCTTTTTACTTAACTTTTACTTTATGTAGAGAGGACATTATCGATATCAATCATAGCAAATTGTAAGTAGCGTCAAAAAGTGCACGAAATTATGGCTCCTGGCTGGATAATTAAATTAAAAAGTTGAAAATGGATGTGTAACTAGGTTCGAAGTCATGACAATAATTTTCCCTGGTAAACACAATAATTCAACTAATTGACTTGAATATATTAAAAAGATGATCTCCTAATATTCAAATAAATGCAGAAAGTAGCTTTTGCGCTATTCATATATTTAAATTGGTTGCCCGTCCGCTTCCTTAGAGCTTTGAATATAAAATTTCAAAGCTTAGAGTAAGTAGGTAATTGTAATTTACATTGTTTATGAGCATACCTATAAATATAAATATTATACAAATGCATACACAATTACAAATTGTTTCAACAACCGAATTCGGTTTATCTTTCCTAACTGATTGGCATTAAAAGGACGGTAATTTAAAATAAATTACACCGTCGAGATTCTTGTCTGAGTCTGTTTTTATTTAGAATATGGCACCACATTAAAACCGAAATAATAATGCGTGATGGTGTCACTTTATATTCGCATACGCCTGTCATTACCCGGTAAATATCGAAACGATTAAACGAGTGGACGTTTTTTGGTTCGTCTGTAATAAAAACTGGCCATAAAAAGGTAAAATTCCATTTAGTATGCGTGATAAATAATTAATAGCTGATAATTTTGACGTAAAAATTAAAACACCAATCTGCACACTGTGCCCATTGAGGATATAGACCTAGAAGTTTTTTTAATGTCTTTAATATGCAAATTTCTAGCACACAGAACTTGTCGATATTTGTTAGAACAACTCTTTCGCTAAATGATGTTTAATAAATTTAATCAAATTTTGTCGCCGGTTAAATAATTCCACTCTAATTATCGGATTTAATAATAATCTCATCAATTTTGCCATAATTAGGTCACAAAATTTGTGTCCAGAATCGTTTTAATCGGTATAAAATGCTAATGGCACGGAATTCCTCGCACTTCCAGGAAATAAAAGAAGATTTTATGGAAAAATTAGTTACGTAAGAACCGTCTGCTATACAAAACAAACAAATAAATTCCGTCCACTCAAGTATGCAGCTTTGGATATATAATAATCAAAATTTTCGTCGCGTTTTACGAACGATTTAAATCCGCGCGCACATTTCAAAGTTTATAACAGGTAATTACATAAAGTTATTACAAATGACAAAAAATTTTTCACAGGCTTTCGCGTACTTCTTGGCTCAACATAAAAAGATAATATCTATAACGTGTAAGGCATACAAGGTAGCACATACGTGTTTAGTACCTACACCGCTGTTCTCTTTCTTTTTATATTTATTGTAATACAAATGAAACTTCATTATTTACCTTAAAACTTATTCTAACTAATTATAGCTTTTCAGTTTCTATGTCGTATGTCGTAGGTAGACAAATTACAGATGTCTGATTATGAATAGGTAACCAGAACGTCGGAGTTTGTGGTTTCTTTTATCTTACTAAGGTCCATTTTACTTTTCGCTTGGATGCATTTCCGCCTTCATTAAAAATACCACCGCATCGCAATGAATATTACCACCTATCACATATAATTACTCAATAATTTACCTGCGCAAGTAATTATTGACTAACTTAATCGCTAGTTGCTATACCGTTCTAATCGCTAAATATTGCAAAAACGTTTTAACATTCCACGAATTTGTTTTTTACTCGATCTGTGATTTAGTTATCTGCATTCCCCACCCCAAGCTTAAGAGTCAAAACGTCCTCAAAACATTCATTTGTGTTCCTTTTATACCGATGTGTTCATTAGCCTAAACGAATTTTAATAAAACACAATAAACGAGATGCTTTACTCCAATTTAAAATCAGTAAAGTAAATAATTGTTAAATTGTGGTAATCTGCATTTGCCAAACGCGGATCACTCGATCTTAAAATCTACATTATTATGAAAGGCCTCAAATAAATAACGATATACCAACTAGGTAACTTTTAAATTTCCAAAAAATTCAAAAAATAGTTCGGCGTTACGATCCGCGCCGAAATTAGATATTTAGAGAGTCGACGATTTAAAGTGCGTATATCAACCTATCAAAATTCCACAACATAACCAACTCTTTACGATTACTGCATTCATCATTTTTGAATTTTTGAAAAATTAAAAGCGTAAAAAGTAGAAAAGCCATACGTGGATCACTATATAAATCAAAATTCCACGACAGAATAAAATTCTTAAGATTATAATATGTAGACTCCTTAATTTTTCGAGGACAAACAATTGTCTGTCTTGAATGTACCGGTCTAAAAACTCGTACCACTAAAATCAAAATTCCACACATAATAAAATTAGGTATAAATATTACAATACACATATATGTATTAGAGTTTTTCAAGAATTCAAAAAACTTGAATGTTTGGCCTTTAATTTTAAAGGCAAAACGTTAGAGTACTAAAGTATTAAAAACGCAGATTGCTAAAAGGGCGATAACGATATGTCTTAAAATGCGTATCACTATAATCAAAATACCAATACACATTTTTCAAAAATTAAAAAATGGTCCGAATTTGATGTTCGCACAATTGGACATTTTCACTGATGCCGTGAAGATGTTTACTTGAAATTACCAACGAACCACGATACTGTGAAGTACGAAATATTCATCAGGAGAGCAAGATACGAGTGTACTTTCCAAAAAACGTAATACTGAGGGGTCTGAGCGCTACTGAATACCCCCCAGTAAATAAAGATGCGATTAGGTACCTTTTCCCAATGACTACACTATGAAATTAATAGGAGCAAAATAAAAGGAATTATCGAATTCTACATTTCTAATTGCAGGCCGCGGAAATACGTCATGTCAAAGTACTTACTCAAATTTCTACATTTGGTTTTTGATACTACCGCAAATTCAGTGTATAAGTACCTCCCTGTTCTTGACAATAGACCTTAGAGAGGTAAGGTTCGATTCCGAAGGAGCGAAACTTCCGATTGATTTTGCACTTTCGATTCCGGATTCGGTTCCGACGAATTTTCATCGATTGATATAACGGAGGTTGATGGACAGCATCGGTCGGCCACAATCAGTGCATTGGCGTAAGAACAAACAAGTTTATATTTGTCGCGCGAGGATACCTTTTCACTTGTTATTTTGTTCATTAAATATAATTTGCTTCTTTTCGAGCCACTTGATTTGATTTATTTACATATTACCTAGTATTGTTTAAAATGTGACATGTTTCTTCTGCCTGCGATTACCGATCCGATTTCGGTTCCGATTACGGTTCCGATAAACCAAATTTAAAAACTCCGCTTACGAATTCGGTTCCAATATAACCACTTCCGCTACATCCCTACTAGACATGTAATATCCACGTTTATAAAAATGCATTTGCTCTATCTTGATTTTTTCATCTTACCCGTATAACACCCAATCAAATCCAAATGCAAACTGCGAGTTGAAGCAAATTTTCGCATAACTTGGTGGCAAACAATACAATAGTACACCCTGGCAATTATGGTATATGACTGACTGTACGCATCCAAACAATAATTCAAATGCAAATCGTATATAATGAACATAAGGTTAGGTACTATAATAATGTGTTTTATCTAAAAGGATTTGGTAGTGTATTATATTCCTTAATAAGATTGGTAGGTACTTGGTAGATTTCGACTTTGAGGAACTTGAAATTAATTGGATAACATGGATTAAACACGTTTTTTTGGAATAAACCTTTTTCTTAATCCCAAATATTCACGCATTTAGCTCCGATTTTGCAATTAGAGACCATCAAAAAGACATCAGTAATCGATGTTTAAATTTAACAATTCTAAATAGGTAAACAAATGGAGTCATTTTATAGAAACTTTGAAAGGCTTTCCGCCAAATGCATGGGTAATATATATTGCGATTCGAACCAATAAATGATGATTTGCCTACTTACAGCAATAGTGAAAAGAATCTAACCAGGCATACTTGCATACTGCAAATCTACACCATCAGACTCTAATTATACTGGCACTAATTTCATTGTAGCGTTGAGTGTGTATATTTTATCAATCAACGGTTGTAGCTAGTAGAGGTAGGTGATTTTAAGTACCTATTCAACTATAACTAAAGGTTGCCTAATTTTGATAATCCACCATACCTATATACCCATCATAAGCAATTCATTTGATCATTAATTAAACAATCGTATTTTCAATAAAAATTGCAATTTCCTTAATCCATGATGAAATAAATGTAAGCGAGAAAGTTTGACACAGAGCGAATGATGATGTGCGACGTTTCCTGAGTCCTGACACGGAAATATCAATATTATTAATAATAATATTAATAAGGTTCGACCCTGGAAGGTTCGCAACAAAAAGGTTCGACCCCAGAAGATTCGCCTTCCTTCAAAAATGTTCGCCTCGGGACGATTCGCCCCAAGAAGATTCAATCCCGGAAGATTGCCCCAAGAAGCCCAAACCCCTGAAGATTATTCGCCGCCGGAAACTTCGCCCCTATAGAAAATCAGATTTTTCCGCAGAATATTCGGCTTCGAGAAGTTTCCATAAGATTATAGCACGCGAAATATTCATATCGCGCTTCCGGATTTTCGTGTCCTAGAAAAATTCCTCCGGAATCGGCGGAATACTTACTCCTACAAGACTTGCCCTATCAAAATTCGCCTAATCAGCAGTACATAGGTCCCTAATCAGCTCATATCCATAGCCAAAAGTAGGGGCTAAATCGATTACTATACTTTAGGAATTACAAAAATGTTAAAAATCTCGCAGTGACAAAAACCTAATAATGCATGTTATGATGATTATAAGCAGAGTGAAAATTACGGTATATGAAACAAGCAAAAACACGACCCGTAGCTACTATAACAAAAACACAACGAAAACACTCATAATTTTTTGATTCTATTTTAGATTATAATCGTTTTTATGTCTTACTAACCTATCATAGCACATTTTATATCTGTGATACGCGGGCATAAAGTACCTACCACTTTATGCCCTAGGGCATTAAGTATCACCATAGTAACTCATTTATACTTAATGACAAAACAAACAAATATTTGCAGGTCATTGAAAATTAGAAACGTAAATTATTAATTGTCAATACCTACTAAATCACAAGATTGGCCTTATTTCGTATAGTTTCTGGAACTTCTTGCTCATTCACGATTAATTGAATTATTTAAAATTACGTTTGACGTTTGGATGGTTTCAATCACATTAACAAATTTGAACCACGCATACTCGATCAAACATAATGAATTATTTTGTAAACGAATTTTGACGAAGAAAACTATTTGTAAAACATAAAATTGTGTATGTACCACGGGCATAAACAGATGTTTATACTCTCGGGCGACTAAAAAGCTCTCGGGCCATAGGCCCTCGAGCTTTTTAACTCGCCGCCCTCGAGAATATAAACATCACTATTATGCCCTTAATACATAAATAACTATTATAAGCACCCAAATGAGGGTATTAATTGGACTTTATGGCACAGAACTGTCAAAAATTGCCTAGCAACGATACTGCCACTCGCAAAACTTGCTATATTCTTTTTCATATAGATCTTTGGATTTATGAGGAACCACTTTACTTGGTGCGATTTCGAATTCACGTAATATTTCGTCAGAATAAACGTTTTCCATTTCACCTACACTCATTTCCAACAGCGAATTGTTTGATAAAAAGTAAAGTCTCAGTATCCATAGCAACACAAAAAAGCCAACTATCTACACCACTCATATTTGGTTAGCGACAAATTCCTGCAAGAACTACTAATCCCTTTTAACTTTTTAGAGATTGATGTGCTAAAATAGAATAAAACGTTGTATATGTACCACGGGCATATAATCGATTATGGCCCTCGAGAAATTAAAAGCCCTCCTTCGTCGGGCTTTAAACATTCTCTCGTGCCATAATCTTTTGATTATGCCCTTAATACATAAATAACTATTAATTGATGGCCAAATGTAAAAATCCTCACAGAAGTTAAGTGCGAAAATTATGCTGCAGTATAGGTTAAAAAGGGGAAGATTAATGGCAGCTGGTATATAATAATTTTTGCAATGTTAGAAAAGGCATACGTTTCTTGTGTTAACTGCCAAACACCGGCAATTTGACCAGAACAACGATGGGACACTATCATCCAAATAATAGATTCGAAATAAAACAAAATTAGCATAGCATATCAGATTAATCACGGAAAGAGTCCTATTAACTTTATAGTGGACCGGTTAAACTTGGAAAAAGTTGGGATCAAAATTAGATACCTACCTATACTCGTATCTACAATTTTATGACTGAGAAGCTTCCTAGTTTATATTTGTACGAGGATTGTTTATTTTTGATTCAAAAAAGTCAGCAGTAATTATTGGTTAGTATATAATTTTTTGGATCAAAAATGCATCTTTAGGGCGAGCATGCAAAATAACCACAAAAGTTCGAAAATAAATGAAAAGCTCAAAAGTGCTTTTACTTGTGAAGTCGTTTGATTATAAAAACCTAAACGGTGATTTTTTTTAAATATTAAGTACTTAGTTATTTGCGAACTATCTGCACAAATAGAAAACTATTTTGTCGTGGAAAACTTAAAAAAAAACTTCTGCATGGTTTTCAGACACATGCACCTAAATTCATGCGGGCTGTTGTGAGAACTTTCTGGTTTACTTATATACATTTATTTTATTACGAATTATGATAGTACACTTAATTTTTTTATTGGCGCTCCATTGGCATTTTACATATAAGATAGGAATATAGAAAAACCGTAATTTTTAGGTTTAGGTAGGTATAACCGTATAACAAGTCAGTAGGTATAGTTAGGTATAGGTACTTACTATAGCAAAATATGCCATATAGATGACTGATGCTATACTATGCGAAGTGCGCAAGACAGTTTGACATCAGTTGATGGTACCACGATAGAAATAAATAAGAATAACTTATTCTTATTAACCCATTACCAAATATAACATAGGTAAGTGAATATCTAGATATTAAAGTACTAAAATTGTCCGATATTTGAAATTTTGAAAATGCGTCTCCGTCCGTCTCCTGTTTGTCTTTTCCCCTTCAGATTTTATTTTTGTACCCGGTGCATACTTCCATACAGTTGCAATGCAATTAGTGATTAATTTCAAGCATATTGTAAAGATATTATTACTTAGGTATGTATACTACCTATACGCTTTACGTAAATATTATGAATGAAATCTACCATGTGATTACTATAGTTAGGATTAGATAAAGGATGTGCAAAAAGCCCAGTAAGGAAATAACGTGAAAGTATAAAATTGGGGTTAGATACGAATGACGTCCATTCACGTACCTACACTTACCATTTCTTAATAAACTTTTAGACTGTTCTGTCAAAAATATTTGTAGACAGTGACGTCAGTCGCAACTTTAATTTATGTAATACTCTCGGCGCTCGTGACACGAAAATAAAATAAATCTCTGAAATAATTTACACTTTTTCAGAGATTAAGTTATTAATAAAGTAATTATAAGATGTTATCTAGATAAGATTTACATATTCATATTTATAATAGAAATTGTTTTAATATATTCACGTTCGCTTCTCTTGATAGTGCAAAGGAAAATTATTACGTCAAATCCGGCGGTTCATATCGTTAATGTTCCTTTTTATGTGCCTATATTAAAGATGAGTTTGATGTCTCTTAAACGAATGGAATTCTTTTGTGGTCTTTGATGATAATATCTCAACAACTGTTTTCGCTGCTGTAAAAAAAAGTGGAACCGCGCGCGCTCTTTTTTCTTCCGAAATATGCGTATACGGATGTCGAATGCTCTACCTCTTGTATGAACGCAAAAAGCAAATCAAAGTGAAATTACAGCACTAATTTGAGCAAATTGATCGGTGATGAATGCAATTTCATGGAATTACAAATCGTTTTGTTATAAGTTCAGGGCATGAGTTGATCGTTCATCAGACGAGTCAGTAGCTGACAACTGCTGATGGATCGGCGGGCGCAACAAGCTGTAGATGGGCAACGCGAGGTGCTGTAAATATCCTGTGTCAACCTACGAGGATGTGATTCGACTTACAATTAAAGACCTCAAATTTTTGTTGAAATTTGGTCATCCAGTTTATGTGTCACGTTTTATTTTTTATTATTTAGATTGTTTGCTTTTGTCGTGCCTTTGTTGATAAAATTATGTTAACAACCCGCTTAACGGTTATACATTTTTTGTTCTTATGTATCTAATAATAAGTAAATATTTGCAGCCGTTATCGACGTTAAACGACTTTTGGGGTGCGTTCGAATTTTACGATTTATATGCTTAAAAAACAGCGTTAACGTACCACCACATTGAACCCTTCCCTCGTCCTTTACTCCTGCTGTCGACGTACTCTACGGAAATGCACCCCATTAAG
The DNA here is from genome assembly GCF_008802855.1 of Photinus pyralis. NCBI lineage: Eukaryota > Metazoa > Arthropoda > Insecta > Coleoptera > Lampyridae > Photinus > Photinus pyralis. The sequence continues at coordinate 11,390 of NW_022171768.1, forward strand.
AGAACAACTACTGTCACCACCGTAATTTTCATAGTGGTCCACCCGCACACACACAGCACACCGTCACAAACGTAAAAAATAAACAATATCACCCAAATTCACTATTTACTTTACTTGGGGGTAAAGTAGGGATTTTTTATTCGTAAAGGACCGAATAATGCCGAATAATTACATGAGGAGGAGTCAGGATAAAGTCCTGACCACCCACATCTGAATCCTTTGTGGCACTGAAGCTCTGAATTCACTTGCACGTGTGGTCCTGTACACGTGGAAATCTACTCCTCCTCTATATAGCGTCCCATCCAATAAGCTGGACCAGACACGCCTCTGACCTGGCCTCTTCCATTAAATAACCCGCCATTGCTCAACAAAAATGTGGACAATGATGACCCGTAATCGGACAGTGGAAATAGATGCTTGATGTCTTTCACATTTTCTGTTAAGTGAATGATTCCGTTTCTTTCTCTCCATTGGGTATACCTAAAGATGATCATTACAATTTTTTCCTTTTTATTTCATCAGAAACCTGACGCATAAAAATTCTCACAGTGGAAGAGCTTGAGAACCTTCTTTAGAAGACGTACAAAAAAGGGGAATCCTCGCGCAATGAATCTTCGAAGTCAAACGTATCTCTTCTAAATTGTTAATGGGATAAGCAACATGCTTCTTCGCACACCCAGCCCCGAACATTTTTGATGCCATTTTAAATAATTAAATGCATTCTACTGCTAGGTAAATAGCTTTGATAATGTTTAATCCTTAATTCCATTAGGATGCCTCTGTGGGAAAGATAATAAAGTTAGTATTTTTGTTTGTTTTCTTTTTTTACTTTATAAGATTCCACGAGATTTCTTGTCTAATTAATGGTCTTTAATAAATAGCAAGCTTTTATCATTTTGTATGTATGCAACTTTATACGTGCAAACTTACATATTTTAAATATTTCATTTAAGATTTTATTATCCTTTTTTATAAAGGTATGCTCGTCGTAGTGCATGCCTATTAGTTCCACATTCCAAGTTTTAGTATACCAGACATGAAAACGTACCTAACACAATTTATACCACACCTACCTTGAGTGGTGATTATAAATTACCATAGGTACATACAACAATCATATACCTACCGAAGTATATGTATAAAGTCGCAACATTGCCATTTTTACCTACTTATACCTACCATACCCTTTTGGATATATGTACACGCAATACGCAGTAGGTACCTAGGTATACCTATACTTTCATTAAACATTCATTCTGTATACCTACCTATAGGTACCTACGTAGCAACTCTGGTCAGAGCAGAGCTTAATCACTTGAACTAGGATAGATCCTGTTGCGCAAAGTGCATTTTTGTTTCATTATCGTTTTGAGAAAATCGTGAAAATAGTTATTTACATATGAGTATGGTAAATCAAGGTTTACGTTAACGAGTGAGATGTATACTGCCGAAGCGTAGCTGAGGCAGGAATTTCGAAACGAGTAACGTTAACTGATTTAACATACAAATAATGTAAAACATTTTATTTCATACTGCTCTTGTTTCTATTAAAATGCCATACAATTTTTGATTAGAACGTGGACGCGTTCAATTGAAAGCAAAAGTCGATCACTTGATTTGTTTGATCTGACAGTAGTTTGACACATTAATACATAGGTTTAGATGGATGTCAATTGATGTTGCTAGGCAACATTTCCAGTCTGGTAAAAATTTTCAGTCTGGTAAAATACGATTTACCAGACTCAAATCAGTCTGGGAAAGCGGCGATTACTAGATAGTATAATGAAATAAAAAATATTATATGCGTGGTATAGGTATAGGTAGGTAATTGCAGGCTATTTCGTATTGAAAGAGAATTATGAACTAGGGCTTAAACAATAATGACCACCCACATCAACAACACCTAAGTACATCAGCCCATTGTCAACAATGTGGTCGAAAAACGTCAGTATTAAAAAGCACATTAAGAATTATGGATACCTAAGTACTTATTGAAAAAATTAGTCAGTATAAGGGTAATTTCTGTACCTATAACTGACATTTAGCTAAAAACTCCAAAAATGATACGAAAACGAACTTACAAATCATTGTAATTATTAGATATGAATAGGCAACCCGATAATAAATCATCATTGTTGCGCCAACGAAGAGATCTATTTGGAAATATTATTTAGGTAACTAATTCAACGGTCGAAATGTATACCTATAGGTTGATGGGTAATCCGAAATAATCTGATAGGTACCTACCGCAAATTCGAGTACTTCTAGATTTCAAGAATTTAAGTAGGTAGGGTAAGTCGGGGGGAGATGGCCATAGTTTTATATCGTGCATGAAAATTTCACTAGAAACTGCAATAAAGAACCGCTCTTGCATGGATATACTTCCTAAAGTATCGGCAATCTACATCCTCAGGTAAAAAGACTTTATTTAAAAAAAATGATTAAAATAAAAATCAAAAACGAAAACAATGCAATTGGCCATCTCTCCCCAACCTATCGGGTAAGATGGCCATACTACTAGGGGAAATATGGCCAGGGTACAAACGACAACGTAAGGTAAGTATTTATTGGTGCTAAAATGAAACATGAAATCATCATTAATTAATTCAAAAAATAAACAGTAAAAACCAGTAGGTAAGGAATAGTTTTGCCCTCTAGGGTTTTTCGCGGTATGCCGAATGTCATGGAAGCCTGTCTGACGGAGGAATTGTTCTGGTTCACAGCTTCGATAGCAAGTATCAAATCATTTTGGCTCCAATTGCCACGGCATCGAACGTGCTTCGGGGTATACGTTCTTGGCATCTACGAAGAACAAAAATAATGCAATTAACTACATGGCCACCACACCCATAGAAAACATGGCCATCTATCCCTTTTGCCTGGGAGAGATGGCCATAGCAGGTTTGCAGCGACATAACTACAGCACCAACCGGAACTATAGGTTAGGATCATCTCTAAAGTTTCTACTTCCACAAAAAAAAATACCTGCAGCATGAAACTAACATGTATCATATGCTATCATATAATGTTTTGTATGTGGTTGAAAAATATTCAAGCCAATGAAACAATCAAAGTTATTTTATACTTACATTGAACAATCGTGGTGCGTAATACACATGCTACACAGCAAACTGATGCCACTAGGATCTATATTACAGCACCAGCAACGCCATCGATCGTTAAACATTGGAATTATTTGAGTGGGCCATCTTCCCCATATGGCCATCTTCCCCCGACTTACCCTATNAATACACATGCTACACAGCAAACTGATGCCACTAGGATCTATATTACAGCACCAGCAACGCCATCGATCGTTAAACATTGGAATTATTTGAGTGGGCCATCTTCCCCATATGGCCATCTTCCCCCGACTTACTACCTACTATGTACCTATACTTTATTAAACCATTTTTATTACAATGTTAAGTAAACAAAAAATAGGAAAAACGATCAAAATATGGAGTGATCCTAAAAACATAAATCAATATGTTAACCCTTTGACTGTTCCCTTTTACTTCAAATGCCTCATATCACGTTTCATATTCAACGAATTCTTTAAAAATGTGAAGACCTCTTTGTATAATGAGATTGCTTGTTGCGAATGATTGAAATCGATTTTACATAGGTATGTCCTTTATAGGTATCGCAACACACACACAATAGTATCGGTGTTTTTTGATAAATGGGGCTGCATGAGAGTCATACAATTAATAGCATAGGTATGTCTATTTTTTTAGTTCGCGAATTTTACCCACAAAAGGTTCCACTTTATACATTTCTTATAGGTAATCAAACTGACCACCTACATTAACATTTGTAACGTCAGCATTTATTTGTGTAAACTGTTTACAATTTGTCCCGTTGAGTTATGCGGAAGTAACATTTCTGTTGAAAAAGAGTCAAGGTTTCGATAACATTCTACCAAACAAATATTACCCGTGTTAATTTTTATTTTGTCAATTGTAATATAGCAGCCAGCTTTCGTAGGTATTCTTCCCACGTTTGTCAATGAATTAATTATTTTAAATTGTGTTTGTCTTCTCGTTATCTGGATTTGCTTTTGAATTGCACGCTGGAAATCGGTAGTGTTAAGTTACTTCTACAACTTTAGCTAATTCCATGTTTCATTAGAAGAGTAGTCGTCGATTTGATCAGAATTATGTTCAGAGAAGATTCGCGTTTTGGCAGTCTCGTTGAATCATAGAGGATGAGAAAAGTAGTCGTCGCTCTGGTCAGAATGAGGTCTAGATAGATTAGCGTTCGGATTGCCGAGCTTAGAAAATTGCTTAAGTAAATTCCTAGCGATCTCGTTTTTGAAAAATCAGCATTAGTTGTCCAAGTTGAAAAAAGTACGGAGTGAAAAAAGCGTCTTAGGTGAATATGAAAAAATCCAAAAGTGTCACCATTGGAGTCACTTAACAAGCGAATGGTCGTTCCGTTCCGTATTCGACGTGAATCGAGTGTAGGTATAGGTACCTATATGTTGTAACCGCCAGTTAGGTACAGAGTGCCATTTCACAAAAAAAATAAAGTTTGTTATAAAAAATTACGCCAAAGGTTAATTGAGTATTTCTCTGTGGGAGTGGAAAAATGTAAATGTGCAGTATCCATTCAATCCAAAGACTTCGTTCGCCAAGTTCCTAGCCATGTGCAATTCTATTCCTTATACAAGAACCTCCAATTATTATTGGTTGACAATGACACGTACCTAAACTACCCACTTACTTACAATAACTAGATAGACGATGTTATAGACCACCTGCATATTTTTCAAATAAAGAGATATGTCGTCTATTTTATTTAAGATAAACTTACCTAGGTACTCTTCGGAAAACTTAAGTAAGTATTAGTAGTATAGGTCTACCATTGAATGAAAGTCATTCAATGCTAGTACCATCTGAAGGCCTACTGTTTGTATCTTTTTCGTGGAGGCTTACTAATACCTATGCATTGCAAAAATTCGAAATTACTGAAGCATAGGAATGGAGACACCGAATAGGGGCGGAGTTTATTTGTCCAATGGACGTATTGCAAAAGCAATCTTCACTATAATTATCAAAGTGTTAAATTATAAGATAAACATATTTCTACTTGGTTTAACCCTTCGGTTTAACCCTTAAATTACCTCTGACTAGTGATTACTTGTCGTAACTTGATACCAACTATTTCAAAAACTAATAAATAATATAAAATATTTATTAATTTATTTAATATTTATGTACCTATGTATTGAGAATAGAAAGAATAAAAAAATTGGTTTTACCCAAAGATAGGTACATTTATTGATTTTCAAATATACCTTACCTAATCTAATCGCCTTTAAGATTTATACACTTTTCCATGCGATTGAACCACCCTTCAAAGTCTTTTGTCCAGTTGGAAGATGGTAGCTCTAAAAGTCTAAAACATCTGTTTTAAAGGCCTCAACCGCTTCTTCGGCCGGTGAAAATCGTTGTCCACGCAGTTTATCTTTAATTACTGGAAACAAGTTGTCCAGTGCCAACTCTATGTGCTGTAAGGTGGATTACCTACTTATAAATTCGATCAAGTTTTCTCGCAGGAACGATATTTTCCGGCACAATGACTGATTTTCGACAACTTTCTTCGTCTTTTAAGCGAACTACGTCCACGTTTCAATTTAGTGTACCTACCAGCGCGATATAGCCGATCTACCTATGTGGATGGCGCTTCATCGCTAAAAGTTGAACTCAGTTTATCCAGTCAATTGATGGTGCACTGTTCTTCAGTTAGGCCACGTCGAAAAGCATAATATATCATGGCATTCATGGCATTTGAAACTTTTTGCAAGTTATAATTACGCCTTTTGGCCGAGATAAAGTTTTCAACTTTCTCTAAACAACAAAAATACTGCTCGCATGTTAAAACGTTCCGAGTACGTAGGTACCTATATACACCTATCGTTAAAAATATCTCACTTTGCGATGGTGCAGTCGGATCGTATCAAGCAATCGCAGTATTGCCAATTCTCAATGCTGCATAAATAGCAACCCTCGTATAATCTACTGAATCATTTTAACTTAAAATTGTGATATCGCCTAAAAGTTGCATTCTTGATCCAAAAAACTACTATCTTTTGGAAATGAAAATAAACAACTTTGATGCAACAATAATTTCGACATTTTAATTTTTCAGGAAATTATACTCATATGATATACCTAGATGACAGTCTAACCTGGACCCCCCCTTCCTCTTCAAAGTTTGATCGGGTGAATTTTATTGGTCGTGTAAAATTAGTTTTATTGGTGGAAAAATGTTTGTGTCCCGGACCGCTAGACAATGCGCGTGAACCTTGAGTGAAGTTTAGTCACCAACTTGTAGGTTACCGTAGGGATAATTTTATGTTTGTTCGTGTCGAACTGCGCGAGAAAATTTACCGTGAGGCGGCCAGCGCAGTTAAAGTGTTCACCTGTAAATTAGCGCAGGGTGTGTTTGATCTGTGTTGGAAAATTCGTGTTGAGCCGCGATATTTGATCTTTACGGGATGAAATAGGGGACGAAAAAATGAAGTTTGAATGCATATCCATAGTAGCCATGTTGAGTTTACGTAACATTTGATTACCCTGTTGAAAAATAAATGTAATACCACATGGTAATACTCTTGATTTTGAAATTCTTCTTGTGAATTTATGTAAAAGTATAGTGACAGTCGTTATTTGTTTTTTTGTGAAGGTGCTAGGAACCGTCCATTTCCGACTTTTAAGCTAGGAAAAATGAGAAATTTTGACATTTTCAGTTTTTCGGTGATATCTCAGTTATTTTCAAAGATTTTTCAAAAATTTTAAATCCTTTTTTTATTCACAAAAGGAGCAAGTTACAGCATTTAACCTACACCCTCACCGTTACGGAGATCCCAATAGTGAGCCACGAATTTGAATCACCCTGTATGTAATTGTCTTTTATTTACATTTTAATTACTAAACATTTTGTTCATTAATTTCGCAATTCTTCCTCTTACACAAAAAGCAAGCATAACAACTACAGTCCACATAAATATCGAAGTAATATTTATATGACATTGAGATTTATCGTTGGATCAACTAATCTTTGAGTGATGGTCTTTGAACTTTAAATCAAAGGTGTCATTCATTAACCGAGACCTAGGATTTTGAATGGACTAACCTTTTCAATCATTTGGATGAGCCTAGTGGTTCATTAGTACTTCGAGTTTGGACGACCCAAGCGATATATTGATTATTATTGGTGTATACTTAAGGTGACCGTATTCATGTAACCGAAACAGTAATAAATCGACTCTTTTAATGGTGAAAATTTAAATTTTGTTAGATAATAATAATGGAGAACGGGGGTTTACTTTAATCAATGCAAAAAAAACAGAAATGAAAATGTATACATATGAATCCATATACATATGTACCTAATATTTTGAAATTTAGGATTTTGTTTTTATTCAATATCAAGTGGTCTGAAGCAGAGGTGCGACGATCTTATTTTTCAGTCATAGAGAAAAAAGTTCATTTTTATGGAAAAGTTTGGTTTAAAAGATATCCAAGTTTTCAAGTTTCATGTTAATCCATCCGTCCGGCCGTTCGCACGATATAACTCAAAAACGCTTTGTCATGCAAAGCTCTAATTTGGTACACAGACAAGCCATGGCCTAAGGAAGGAGGGGTTAGAATTTCAATTTGGTAAGTCTTCCCCACAGTGCATAAAACGCATGCTCACACTACTGCACTATTCAGCGCGAACTTGGAATAGCCACTCTTCATTAGCTCACAAAGCGTAAAAATTGAAAAAATATATTAGAAACAGTATTTGGAGTTGGAGAAATGCTATTCCAAGTTCACGGCCCCACTAGATATATCGCCCAATCGTCTTCACCATACTTGGTGTGTTAATGAGATCAGGAAGCAGCGAAGTTCAGCCTTTTCTTTATAAGTATTAAAATTTGATTTCCATAATTGGCTGTATGGGAAAATATTTCACCACATATTTTATTTTGGGAAATAATTACAGCCTATTCCGGCGTAAAATTAATTAAATTTAAAAAAAAGTCAATGGTATAATAATGTATTACAGTTTTTGTCACAATAGCTTCAAAGAATGACCGAAAATTAAAAGGTAATCTTTCAATCAATATACCTTTATATCCATCCATCCGTTTTTTTGCTTTGTCATTAAGTTTAAGTTATTCTAAATATGTTTAGTCAATTAGTGCTCTATTAAATATTGTGTAGATTAATAGGTGTTAAAAAGTTTCAAATATAGCACGTTTAAAGGTCGATTCTCACACTACGCGTTTAAGATACCTATACCTCTCCGGCGAAATAACGAAGAGGTGGTAAGTGCCACATCAACTAAAAGAAAGGGCAGTAGATTTTACTACTGACAGCATCGACTTAAGGAGTATTAAAGACTACAATCAATTTTCATGGCTCGCTTTGATTGGCATGAGAGTTCGAAAGTGAGCAAAATCTTCAGGCCCGCTACCTGTGTGAATACTAATGGTAGCAAGTTTTAAAATATCTCATTTAGGTATTTGTAGGATTACATTCTGTAAACATTGACAGCTCTTTTGTTAAAATTGTTTCTATCATAAGTAGCTTAATGTCTTTCATATGAAACGTTACCTATAATTTCCTTGATTTGAATTTGGTCTTTTTCTTCACCGAAACGGAAAATTAATGTCATAAAAGAAATTCGTAAATTTTCAACCCGAAAAAACAAAACATGCTACCCATTCTGGGTTTATAAATTATAAGAGAAAATCCATGATATAAAAGATAGGTACCTACTAACTGTGATAGTATTTCGCTAATTAGTTTAACCTCCCCAATCGCACGTTAGACTAAGACTTCCTAGATGTTAGCCTTAGAACCCTAGTGCTTATAAGTAGGTACGTCTTGTATGTTAGCTTGATTCAGAAGACCGATGGCGATTAAGCACTCCCTTAACATTTTACAATGGAATTGCCAATCCATTACAAAACATAAACCGGATCTACTTAATTTTCTTGAAACTAACAACATTAACGTCATTTTACGAAACTTGGCTGTCGAAAAATAAACACTTCGAAATAAAAGGATTTTATCATATCCGCGTAGATCGACGTGACGGATACGGAGGTGTAGCCATCCTGGTGGCTGAAAATCTATCATTCACTGAAATTAAAATCAACAAGAACTTTAATCAAGGCATAGAAGCATGTGCTATATATCTTGAACAACTAAAATTGTCAATTTACAAAAATAAATGTAGTAACAAGAGATTGGAAAAATTTAATGTCGCAATTTACCGGCAGAGTTTTGGTAGGCGGTGACCTTAATGGACATCATAGTCGATGGGGTTCCCTTCAGGATAGCCCTCAGGGAAATGTACTGGCCGATGCACTAGACAATCTTAACCTAATCCTGTTAAATGATGGGCGACCAACCAAAGTGTCCAGACCTAATCAGCGTCCTTCAATGATTGACATGTCACTTATATCTCCAAACCTTGTGGGATACACAGAATGGAACCCACTTTCACACCCCCTCAATTCAGACCACATCCCAATTCTCATTGGCATCCTCCTATAGACCCATATCACTGATGTCATGCATCACTAAAACTTTTGAAAGATTGATTAAAAAACGTCTCGACTGGCTCATTGAATATAACAATTTTCTTCCAAGCACTCAATATGGATTCCGCTCTGGTCTTGGTACTATCGATGCAGTGTCTCAAATTGTAACGGACATACAATCTAACTTCTCCAAGAATGGATATCTAGCATGTCTGTTCTTGGACTTGAAAGGGGCTTATGATTCTGTAGATCTTTCATTATTACAATCAAAGCTATGTGAAATTGGTATTTCAAGGAAAGTATCTTCTACCATTACTAACATTTTCTCTAATCGAACTATTTATATTAGAGATCATTTAAACCAAATACACGGACCAAGAATATCCCATATAGGCCTACCACAAGGATCGGTTCTAAGCCCCATTCTATTCAACTTATTTTCATCAGCAAACTTACATTATCTGTTCAGCGACTCTATAAAATGTGTGCAGTATGCGGACGACAGTTGTATATACATACAAAAAAATACTTATGATGATTGTGTGGAGGCCCTACATCACATCATGCGACTTGTCGATACATGGACTATAAATCATGGACTGACCATCTCCCCTGAAAAATCGGCCATTATGATATTTACTAGGCGTACGCCTAATAATATAATTCTATCAGGATATGTAATTCCTGTAGTCAAAGATTACAAATATCTTGGCATTATCCTCGAGAGCAAACTTCTGTGGTCAAAACATGTCCAGTATGTAAAAAGCAAATGTGAAAGAGGTATCAATCTTCTCAAATGTATTACAAATAGAAGATGGGGTGCAGACCCCAAAGTCGCCTTGATGTTTTACAGGAGCTACGTATGATCTATATTTGATTACGGTTGCGTGCTTTACGGGGCTGCAAGTAATAGTTATTTACATAATAAGTCATGAAAGTGGTCGTTTACATGACGCGGAGGCTTATTGAAAAGTACGAGGACGCGCAGCGTCCGAGTATCTCTTTAATGCCTCCAAGTCAGGTGGACTCACTTTCGTGACGTATTATGTATAAAATTTTACCTGAACCCGCAACATGTAGAAAACTTTTCCAAATTAAATTATTCATGTGTGAAATTTTGATACCTAATCACGCATGCTAAAATCACTTTATTTAACTGTTTCCATAGAGATTTCAAAAAAATTAAAACAGTCAGTGTCATTTTTAATGCAGTTTGCAGTTTATGCTTTGTACTTTTCAACTATACAGTCTTTATAACTAGGTACAAAAGCAGGTATCAGTGAAGAAGAGTACCTATGCAAGACGTTGTTATAATGTAGCCGAAGCTGCGGCCGCCGTATAGTGCAATATTCGCTCCCCACAAAGTCAAAAAAAAGGTACGAAAAGGCGTACAAACCTTTTAAGGACTGGCGCAAAACTAAAGGAATAATTACTTCCACACATATTCCATTAATTGCTAGTAATAAAAAACCATTATCCTTTGTGTAGGTATATTAATATTTAAAAATATCCACATAGTCTGCATTATAATTATCCAATCGTTGATTGAATAACTTATTCAATGAATGATCTAATTGTTATTTTGCATGTACTAGGACTGTAATGGGCGTCAGGCAAAAATATTACAGTACTAGTCAGGTAAAGATCAACTTTCTAATATCAAAATAGCCCTGAAATTTAGATTTTCTTGACGGTTTCAGGTAAATGTCATTTACTAGGTGTCGACCGTATACAGTACAAATGCCTAAGGATTTGCCTTGGATCTATGAAATCCACTCCAACATCTGTTTTGCTTGCTGAAAGTAAGGAAATTCCTTTGCAAAGTCGAAGAGAATCGTTATCGGCCAAATTTGTAATTAAATTAAGGTCTTACGAATCTAAATTAATCCAGCAACTATATGGGTTATTAATCGAAACTTTAACAAACAAGTATTGGAGAATAAAAACCTCCCCCCCCCCCATTAGTAGATGCTTTCCTGGCAACCAACAGTACTCCCAATATCTACCTAAGTAGCAAAAAAATGCCTGCTTACAACATGGATTATAGTTCCTTGATATCAATTACCAAAATCATTACTCCCCAATACTCGGATTGCTCTATACTAAACATTATATTAAAATCCATATTGAGTGACCACTTGGAGAAAACAATATTATATACGGATGGGTCAAAACAGGAAGATGGCAGCACTGGATGTGCAGTATATATGCCTCACACTAATCAGTCCTTGAAAATTAAACTTCCTTCAGTCTGTTCTATATTTACTGCAGAAGCTGTGGCAATTGATAGAGCGCTACATTGGTTGGAGGATAATAATATACAAGAAGCAGTGATTGTATCAGACTCTAAATCAGTTTTAGATGGTTTAAAAAATATTACGGAAAATCCAAAAAGATGTAGTCTATTATGTGATATAAAAAACAAAGTAGCAAGTAAAGATATCACATTTATTTGGACCAAAAGTCATACAGGTATACGGGGCAATGAGATGGTCGACCATCTTGCAAAGGATTCCATTAGAACTGGAAAAACTGAAAACATTTCAACAGCATCTGATTTAATTAGGTGGCATCAGGCAAGCACTCAGGAAAAGTGGCATCAGAAATGGGTGGAAAATTCCCATAGTTCTTATAACCAATACTTCCTCCTTCATCCTTCCTTACCAAAAGACATCCCACATATATTCACCTTCAACTTCTCTATAGAGTTATAGACATTTAGCAACGTCACAGGTGCGGGCGGTAAAGTGACAATCGGCAAGAAACGTAGTCTGCTCTGCCTTTGTTCTTCCATAAATAAGAAAGTTGGCACTGCACATCCTCTACACAAAACCAAATTTGGAAAATGGCGCTACATTTGCTTTTCCAAGTCGCTATGTATCAGCCAACTTTCTTATTTATGGAGGGTATCTCCATAAATAAGAAAGTTGGCACTGCGCTTGCGCAAAACCAAATTTGGAAACTGGTGTTAAATTTTCTTTTATTCCAAATGGATATGTATCAAATTTCATTTAAATCCCTCCATAAATAAGAAAGTTGGCACTGCGCATGCGCAAAATGAAATTTTGAAACTGGTGTTAAATTTGGTTTCATTCCAAGTGACTATGTATCAAATTTTATTTAAAAGACCAATGGTTATATTTCTCCCAAACGTCCCAATCGCCCTTTGTAGGTACTTTCCTTTGACAATTCACTCTTAAGATATAAGGAATTATAACCGACCACGACAAGGGATCGAGGAGGAAGACTATGGTTAGTATAAATGAATTCCTTTCGTTGAGATTTTTCATTAGAGTACCGTGAAGGATAAAACTAGTTCTACCCCCTTCCCCCACCACCCCGTACTTTGATAAGAGGACAGAAAGGAGGGCAGTAGTTTTTAGAAAACTGTTCTTTTCGTTGAGACCTTTAATTAGAATACAATGAGAGATAAAATTAATTTTTAACCCCCCCCCCCCCTCAGGCCCCGTCGCTCACTGATCTCGAAAAAGAATCGCACGGGAAACTTATAGTTTGTACAAACCAATTTATTTCGATGAGACCCCATTTTCTAAAGTTTAAGTTGGCACCACTAAAGGCACGCGTATGCAAAATCTGAGAACAATTGGTTGTCGTATGTAAAAGTTATGCACGTTTCACTTTCAAAAACAGCATCTCAGGAAATAATTCGTGGGGGCCCTCCCCTGTTAGACAGCGAAATTTGATGGCCGTCTAGCACTCCTTCAAGGTATAGGCTACCTACTGCAAAAAATTCCAGGACTCTAGGACCATTCCCCTAGAAGTAGTTCAAAACGGTAGAAGTGGGTCCGGACGGACGGACAAAACGCAAACAATAGCACATTTTTCTTAATTCTTAAAAAATGCGCTATAAAGTTGAATTCTTTCATAGTACCTCACCAAAAAAGTTGTGCTCTTAGCCCCCACACTACTGTAAAAGTGTATTTAATTTAAAAATTGTCTGTCGTTACAATGTGCTCATCGCTTAAAAGTTAATTAATTTTGTAAACAGATATTGTTTGTCGCATTAGATTTAAGAATTTTGTGTATTTTAAATAAAAAATAAGGAAGTGGGATCAAAAATGGGACGACAGGGGGAAATGTGTTGACCCCGTTGTTGTTAGTTCGTTTTTAGCTTTTCGCCGACGTGTATTGGCCTTTGGATGTAGTCGGACCCATTTATTGGAGCCGTGCTCTCAGCTTCTTTGTTTTCGAATGGACTAAAGACGGTCAGTTTGTGTAATCATAAGTTTGAAGAACGTTAGTTAATGAATTAAGAGATTTTAAGTACGTCATGTTACATTGGAGTTCGAGTTTAGGAGAAGTTTTGTGTCACGGATTCCGAGAAAGCTTTAATAAAGAATTTATAATGTAATAAAGAACTGGAGTTTCTGAGGCAAATTCAGTTTAATGTCTGTTTTTTGTACGGATCTGTTTACTGGAAATCGCAGTGTAGCCCTTCACGCTCCGATATGGCTCGCAGTTCCGATCGCGCTTTTTTTTACCCTGGACGTTCATATTTTAGCAAAATTGCACTTGTTAAATTTTAGGTTAGTGATGGAACTCAAGGATTTCTCCCGCACTTCACGATACAATTCTCGCACTAACTGTGCCCCCTGTGCAGTTAAAAATATTTAGCATGTTGGTAGATTGCGGATCTCGCCGGAAAAGCAAGATATGAATTGAATTGGTCACTTCACGTTGAGTTTTGGACTGAATCGATGAACTGCACAATTCAAAACAACAATCGGAGCGTAATGGACTGGACATTTGGATATTGACCTTACAATGGTATTAAGACCTTATCTAATCTGTTTCGATCGAGCGCTTGTAGCGTGGTACTTGTTGCTGGCACTGTCGCCACTTTTTATCACAGAAATATTATGCAATAAATTTTTGTTGTGTTTACATGAACAGTTTTGTTAATTCCCGTTTTGTTAATCTATATACAAACTCCTGCAAGCGGTAGACCGAACCATATTTTAAAACGTTTTCCTATCGTCGCTAGGGTTGAATGATGTACCTACAGATCGACTATAAGTAATTATTATTGATCCTTAAAGGCTAGCTAAATAGCAAAAATTACCAAAAGTGCTCATATCTGACAGGACGGAGGTGGTATACCTACACTCCAAGGAATTTTTGTTATTGTTAATATTACATTAAATACGTGAATTCCTTTCTTTATTAAATGTCCAATGTATTCCGATACTTTAACCGCCACACTGACAGCATTGTGCGGGCTACTTCGAAGAGCTCTTATTGTGCGAATCAAAGGGAATGGGTTGAAAGATATGTTTATTTCCAGAGAATGGCCAGGACTTGTAGAAAACATAATAGCTGAAAGGCGATTTGTATTTATCGCTTTATTAAGCACGTGAAGTACGACCCTTCTTTAATCAGGGCACCTACCTACGTTTCACAAAACGATCCCTTAATGTACGTATTGAAAATATGACGGTTGAACGAGCGTATCCACATTAAAGAAGTTCTTAAAGCGTCTAGAAATATGTAAATTGTTGCTACTATAAACGATAATTATCAATTATGCAAAAACAACAAGAGCGTGCATTCTGAGAATCGCGAACACGTGGTAATTTCTACTTGCCGTGATCTCATTTCGTGATTATATCGAAATTGAAATGCTGCATAAAGTCAGTTTTTTTGGGGAAATGTATGATTTACACTACTGCAGTTAACAGCATACTATAAGTATAAGGATAGAAAAGAATTGATAGAAAACCATATCATTCTTTAAGCAGCAGTTGCGGCAAACATCTGCTATTTTCTCCAATCGAAATTCTTATATTGAAGTGTAATTAGGTGGGTGGGTTATATGTGTCACAGCAGTGGGATGTTTGTATCTTAGAGCTACAATGTCGGTAAAATTGGCGAGAAAATTGAAGATTCTGTTTGGACAGGGCATAGTCTATTACATATCATCACTAGATATTTTAGATTTACCTTTGTGTACCGTCTACAGCGTGAACATTTTGTCTGTGACACGGGATGTATCTTCAAAGCAAAATTGTTGTTATAAGAAAAGAATTGTATGATATTCAGTGGCGTACTTCTGCATGGCCAAGGGTAGGACTGGGCGATTACGGGTTTGAATAATCGATAATCGATTATGAAAGATAATCGATTACACTGATTAATCGATTAATCAAATAATCGATTAATCAAATAATCATTTAATCAAATAATCGATTAATCAAATAATCGATTAATCACCTAATCGTTTAATCAAAAGTCGATTGTCACATACAAGGAGTGATAAATATCTGTTTGTATGCATTAATACGTTAATTATTTAATAATAAAAATAAAAAATAATTCCATTACTCTTTTCATCAAATCGTTCATTACTAGGCAGATCGATTAATCAATAATCAACAAAGTGTCCCTGGTTCGAATCCGGGTTCGGGCATGGATATTTGCAAATGCATAGTGGGTTGGTTGGTAGAACAGCCTTGGCTGAAACCCTGCCCATTTGAAAATGAAGGTCAAAAATAAAAATAAATAAATAAAAATAAATGATTAGGCAGCTTACTCTCCGATGAGGTGTGCTTTAGTTTTGATGATACAATCTTAATTCATTTTAGCTGCTTAAAGTGACGTTTTAACATCCGCTATAAAATAAAATAATACTTGTGAGCTGTGAGTGCTCCTTTTTGCGTAAACTGATGATCCAGCTAATAATAATCAATTAAAATTTACTTAATAATTGATTAATCAAACAATCGATTAATCAAATAACCGATTAATCAAATAATCGATTAATCAAACAATCGATTAATCAAATAACCGATTAATCAAATAATCGATTAATCAAATAATCGATTAATCAAATAATCGATTAATCGATTAATTTAATAGAATAATCAAACCCGATTATCGATTATCGTTTGATTATAATCGATTAATCGATTTTTTTGCCCAACGCTAGCCAAGGGGGCAGATTTTTTTATGACAATTACTAGTTTTTATTACATATTATTCAAGTGTACACTTTTTTGTATGTGTGTAGCTGCATAAAGAAATTATTATATTACATCATCAAATTTAAGAGGAAAAATAGATTTAATTAATTTTATAATTTTATTTTACTAATTTGATCATGCTTTTTATGTTGTCAAATTAAAAAAAAGGTTTATTCTTTAATAGTACCCCACCAAATAAGTGCTTTTAATTAAAAAAGTGTTCCTCTTCGTTCTGTAACCCCCACGTCACCGTAAATAATTTTTAAGCATATAGATCTAATTTGCAGTTTTAATGATTTTTGTACAATAAATTGCTTTGACAAAACTAACAAAAGAATAACGTTTTTTTCAATGCAAACTAGTGAAACTATAAAATTAATTAGCACAACTATTTTTCTTAATTCGAGTGTTTCTCTTAATTTGATTACATACCTAATATAATAAGTGTTTTATGTTGCTATATCTAAAAAGTGTACTCTTTAGGAATATGTATCGAAAATCATTAAACAATACGCCCCTATCCACCATTGCAGAAGTACGCCACTGACCACAAAATTAAAGTAAGTAGTTTGGTAGCAAACTTTCTATAATAATTTGGGTACCATAAAAGGTTCTTTTAAAAAAATTTTGTTTTGAAGATGTATCTAGATCCAGGGTTTACGTTGCCCTCAACAAGCTCGGGTTCAATTTCAAGGGACCAATTTCCATTTTCTTGAATCTTAATTAGAGTGCAAACCGGTATTTCTACGGTTGGGTGTCGAAAGGTTAGTGTAGACGTCGTATAAGGAAACGCATATTTTTATGTTCAATACAGATCTGTTTGATACTGCAAATTTTTCCATTATCAATAATATACAGTTTTCCATTTTTCAGTTCGTATTAAATTACTAAAGTCTTCTAACTAAGTCAAATCTATAAATTATACATTTTCAATTGTTGGGCAAAGAGGAAACTCCTATTCCGTGTTAAAATTTTATCATTTATGACGATCGTTGAAGTTAGTAATAGAGAGGGCACGTATTATTTCGTAAAATTTTGGAAACTGGATTTATACACTAAATCTAAGATTTAAGGTAGGTTTATACAATCATTATTATTAGATCATTCAGAAATAGCCAATAAAAACAATGGTTTATTGTGCGTCGCTAGCCAAGGAAATCGTACCAATATTTCTATTGGCTATTTCTTAATGATTTAATGATAGTGAATTAATGATAATGATTGTATAAACCCACCTTTATTCATTTGAAGGCTGTAAAGGAAGATTGAACCGACTGATTTATCTAAGTTTCAATATATGACACTTAATTGTTTCCTGATCCAGGGACGTGGCTTTGGACTTCGCGCGAATAAAAAGGAGAAAATGTACTTAGTTATTTTACCTTTAGGAAATTATAAGAGATTAATAAAATTAGGAATAATGAGAATCGTCAAATACTAACCAGAAATACAAAGGATCACTTTTACACCGTGTAACATAATCAGGAACGTGGTTCTTTCCAAACGTATTAGAAATACAACTCAAAATGGCCCACAGATATCTATAACCGTGTATATTTTTCAAACGCAATAGGTGACCCTGATGAAGAGGATTTCCCGGTTACATAACTAACTTAGGAGTGACCTTGTTGTATGGTGCCCTGGAATTTCCTCTGCGTTTTTGAGTTTAATTTTATACAGTTCAAAAGACACAAACAAACGATAAGAGACAAATATTTTAAAATTAATTAGAAATGGAATCATGATTTCTGTACCATTGCTTCAGAACTTTTAAATTAAATTATAAAATAAGATAAACGGATTTGGACCGTAGTTCAAGGTCACGGCCTAGGTCAAAGGCGACCTCGGGACAAAAGCCAACCATGTCCTTGTGAAACCTTAAAGCCTAAAATCCAATCATGACCTGTTGATGTCACAAAATCCAAGATGGTGCATGGTCCCTCTGTTCTACTAGCGTTTTAATCCAAGTTGCCTTGATGGTTGGACGTAATTAGTTTAGTTTTTGCCGTTAGGGACCGTGATAACAGCGGACTTGCGCCTAACCATTTTGGTCGCGGACACGGTAGCGAGGAATAAGGGGGAATTAAGTCACCGCCCGCCACCGAGATAACTAGAACAGGATTTCAAGGTGGAAGACTTCTTGGAAACCTTACACCGAGAAAATCAATTTAAGTTCTTTATGAATTCATGGGTCGACTACCGATGCATCCTTCCAATATAAAGGAGCTTTCCGACCTCTTGTCGGTAACGTATGGTGGTGCAAGCGACACTATAAACAGTTGCCGTGAACAAAATTCCAAGACACATTGAAAATAAGAATCAATAAAAGAAAGTGAAAATGCTGTAACTGTAAATAATTACCTGAAATAGTAAGTTTGGTGATAGCGAAGCGACTGTAATTAAGAATTAATAGATTAAACCATTATTTAAACATGGCATGGCACGGCGTCATTAGGAGCGGTGTTTATTTACCTAACTTCTCTCCTATACAAACCAAGAGGATGTGACATTTGATCACTGTTTCAAAACGATATTAATGTCCTTAGATTAACTGAAAACGTTTAGGGGCAAGCTATCTTAAATATTATAATGGACACGTATAACATTTATTAAATTAATTCTTGCAATATTGATTAGGTACCTACTTCCAATTCTTGGTTTTAAGCTAAAAACAAATCAACTATTTATCAGTCGACGTTACAGACACTATAGCAGAAAATCATGACCTCCTTGCAAGTTCAAAATTTCGGAAACTTCATGATAAATTCTTAAATAGTTCTACTTCACCTTGTTTAGGGTTTGCAGGGACACTGCTGAGCACATGGCAAGATTGCAAACCCATGAAAAATAAGATGGAGTAGTGCAGTAGCTTTAATTTGCAAGTTCTGTCGACAAATCAGCATATACAGCAACTTTATATCCAATCGAATCACGTCATTGGTTAGTGTAAATAAAAACTTTATATTATTAAGTGCTAATACAGGATGTCATTTTTATCACCTCCGTAACTGTCGAGCCAAGCGTATTAGTAATAAAGTGTTTTGGGCTTGGCGTGGGTTATGCTTATGGATGGGTGTGACTTTTATTTAAAAAGTATCCATTGTTAGAATTTTTAACGAGTACCTATAAAGTTTTATCATGTTATAGGGGATTACAATTCAATTGATGAACGGCAACGATGCATTTGTTATATTATGGCTATTTAATTCGCATTTTAATTTTTTCACATTACAGTTAGGATGCTTTCAGTAGTGCCCAAGCAAATTTTTTCGCGGATAATTAGTAGAGAAATATTTTTTAAAAGCTCCATGTAGGTATTAATCCACATTATCTAAAGAATGTTATTAAGGAAAACTGTTATATTAAGTATAGGTACATAACTGCAGCGTAATGTAGTGTAGTAAATTGATTCTTTCTTTACAAAGGAAGTTCTCATGTGAAATTAAACTGCAAGAATTTGCCCCTCAAAGTAGCTTGCGATATCGTTTTATTGAACTGAATTGATTAATTGATAAATCTGTGGAACGAGGCTAGATATGGAATCCTCTACTGGCGAATTTCATGTTTTTAATGCTTCGTCTGGAAATACTATTTTCCCCAGAATATCAACATTATCTTTAATAATTCTGTTCGTTTATCATTATCATCATCATAGAGCTTCTGATGGTTGCAAAGTTTGTAAGATCTGATTTTTTTTTATGTCTTAAATACAGAAGTAGATACCTGCAAATTCTGCGGCTATAAAATTTAGCGATATACTGTGGGACTTTCTTCGGCGTAACATAGAATGTCCAGTTCTCAGAAAGTACATGGCAAGGTTTCAGCCTTTTCGCATGGCAATTAACAAACGAACCTTTTACTTTTAATGTGGTCACTATCTTCTTAATCGCTGAAATAGACGGTATGGGTTGTTCATTTTAATAATCTACCGCAAACAAGTCACGTACTGTTCTACAGTGATATTCATGTAGAAGTAGGCATAGGGATTTCCTATGTCTTCTGAAGGACGCCTAATTTTATGCATCCAAAATAACTTCTTGAAACAAATAAAGATCTGACTCTCATATTAATTATTAATTTGAATATTGTTGCATTGGCTTCACAGAAAATAAATCTCTTAAGCTCCTTTAACTGTTACCGGCACTATACCAATTGGAAATATCAACTTTTTCTTTAATTAAATACATCGCACACGAACGAAAATTAGAATACGGAGATCAAAGCGATAATATTCGAATTAATTAATATGACAGGCAGATCTTCATTTGTTGTAGGTAGTTATTTTGGTTGCATAAAGTTAGGCGTCCTTCAGAAGACTTTTTATCATTTAAAAGTAGACATAGGACATTCCTATGTAGGAATCCACTTCTACATGAATATCACTGTATAAGTATTATTGTTATTGCACTAAATTACAATTAGATTTTGACTTTAAATTCAAAAATCGTCCAATGAAGTTCAGTTTACTTCAGTGCCAACTGCCAACCTAAAAGCACTAGATGATTTTTTAAGTGAACATTGGGGTAACTGCATTGCGAATTGTCCTTGAAGCGAATTGTCAGGGAGCGAATTATCCAAGGTCGAATTGTCCGCACACCTTAAGGTTACGGGTACATTAACGTTAACTTCTACTGAAACATTTCTTTCCCCATACCCTTTAGTTGGGAAGGTTGAGAACAAAATTGTTCATTTTTGGTATGAGAAGCGGTGCTTTTGGGTAGAATGTAAGGCGGTAGACCGTCACTTCTACCAAATTGCAAACTGAAAACCTTGCATTCCAAATTAGTAAAAGAATTCGCTAAATACCAATTTATTACTAATCATTCTTGTGTATGCAATTCACTTACGTCCGTATGTAAACAATCGTAAGCATAAGCCCCTGTAAAGGTCCAATACAGTAAAAAAGGACACTAGAATGTGGACGATCAGGATTTGTTACGCTTGTTACGTGGGAGAGTGATCTTTATTTAGATACGGTCCTGACTTTTAAATGCGTTTGAAAGCTTAATGCGCCTGTGAGTCGCGGGATACGGCGTGATCGTTTTAGGTTACCTACAGACAAAATTTGGTTTGTATTGCAGTATAATGGTCTTTGTTACAATAAAGGATTGAAACTTCCCTTCGTTTGACAAAGGTTTGAAAGTCTGAACTGAAAGTGTACCAAAATAAAATGAATTATTGTTTGGCGTCGACTAGCTTACCAAATGTTTTACCTCTTCCTGTAAAGGTTAGACTTACTGTAGAGTTTTACATTTGCCTCTTTCTAAAACTCACTACAAATTTTCTAAAACTCTTTTCGACTCGGCTACAAGAGCAAACAGCAAATGGCCGAATACTGTATATTGAGAAATAATTCAAATATTTCCACAATGCAATTTCCCTAACACAATGATTTTTTTACAAATAAGCCATCTCATTCTTTAACGGAAAATAACCTTCTCAAATTTGAAACAATACATACATAAACACCGAAACAATTTCCTATTTCAAATTTTGTAATTGTACCTCATAAAATCAAGAAAAAAACCTTTGAATTTGGGAAAATTGTTGTAGGTATTGTAACTGGAAAAAAATTCTTGAACAAAACGAATCTTGAATCTACACCAAAATCAATAATCTATTCAAATTGGAAATTACTTTAATATCAAAAATGTAAAGATTGGTTGAATCCTCCGTTGAAGCTCCGGGTAAACGCAATATAAGAGCTTGATTCTTCCACACAGGCAGTTCGTTCTGGACCCTG
This sequence comes from Photinus pyralis, assembly GCF_008802855.1. Lineage (NCBI taxonomy): Eukaryota > Metazoa > Arthropoda > Insecta > Coleoptera > Lampyridae > Photinus > Photinus pyralis. Next base: position 33,660 of record NW_022171768.1, read on the forward strand.
TTCTCGATAAAATGATCTTCATAACTTCGTTGCACTTATCAGTTATCAATGGTTGACCGCCACTCAATTTCTAACTTAACTCTCCACGTATAAAATTGAGAAGACACAGGGGGTAGTAATAACAGTAAACATCGAAAAGAAACACTGGTTTATTCACACCAAACATCAAATCAAAAATAAACTGACTGTGCAATTGAAAATTTTTCCAGTTTAGCAAAACTCCAATCAAGAATGATCGATTACCAAACTAATTACTGAATTTTAAAGCAAGTTTCCACAAATGAATTCAAAATCCGGGCAAAAATTCGCACGTATAGGCCAAGTACCAGTAAAACATACAGGGCAACCCTTACCTTGCATAAATATTGCTGACGCCAGGAAGTGAGCTCAGTTCTCGGATTCCAAAACCTGCACAAAAGAAAACCACCCAAGCCACAGAGCTCGGTACACAATTAATTGACCAATGCCTGAAGGACTTCCCTTTACTCGAAGTATATAAGCTTCAGAAGGAATGTGTGCCAATATAAAGAAAATCAAAATCGACATCCCTTCTCTATTATTGTGGTGCAAAAAGAAAAATTTCAGGAATTAACATATCTCATTGAGCCCTGCGATGTATCAGAAACGTCAGTCAAAAATAACGTTTTTACAGATAACCTGCATGTTAAGTTTAACGTTAGTTAGTTAGGCTGAATATAGATAAGCAATAATTCAAGGAAGCTAATTGACAAAGTACAACTTTGTGTCCATTGTAAATCCAAATAATATACAGCAAAACACGAACATATAAGTGCCCTGCGATTCTGAGACTTGATTATATTACATAAAGGTGAAATGTGCTAATTATAATGAGTGCCTATTAGGTAAGCAAAAAAATCGGCAACAGTTGCGTTATTAATCCACAAAGAAAACTGTAAAAAGTACCTACATAAATACTTAATACATAATAGGTTCACACAAGTAGCCGTTTTTTATTCTTCTATTGAGAAAGATTGAATGTAAACAAAATATAAGGGTACAAGTATATACTTGACAGAAGCATTTAAGTTGCTCTCTTAAATAACATATCTCTTCACAAGTGCCTAAATGCAAACAATAAATTCAATGAAGCTTGATTTTACGAAAGGTTAATCAGGCAAAACACAATAGGGTAATATACCTGTCGGCAAAACGTAAATAAACAGATTAGGATTAACAAGCACTACTTTACCTGAAAAGGAAAAGACGCAGATTCTTAAATAAAAGATAAAACTGAATACTTTGACCGATTCTTATTAAATGCAACATAAGCTGCTTATTTAATAGCTCTCACTTTAGATAAAGTTAACTACTGTAGAGAACTTTTAATTTTCGGAATGTATCGTGAATCTATACAATTTGGCGAGCTTTGTACGTACATGGTCGTGAACTATTCAAACAGAAAACTTCCAAATTCTTCTGCTTCGGATTTACTGAAGATAATAACATAATCGGAATTTAACATCACTATAACGTTACATGTAATTAACGGTCCTGCAGTTTAGTTTATCCTATAAATAAATTCAAAATGCACATCAAAATCGTTTTATTTAGAATTAAAAAGTAGATTAGAACGGGGCCGTCTACATTTGAAAAGCAATGACGATTCTTAATTTTTATGTTGTTAGTTTAAATTGGAAAATTCTCAGAAATAATTCTATAGTTCTAAGAAAATCAGTTTGGATTCAGAGAAAAAACTTCAGGTTTTTTGTTGAAGAAAAAATATCCTGAACTAATTGGCGGCTTTGTCTATTTTTATTGTGTAATGTGGGAGTTACCAGAGAAAAAGAAGAAATTGTAGGAAATTATTTACTAACAGATGATACAAATTTGTCTTACAATTAGTGATGTGAAATTACACTTTTTTTTAAAGTGCGTAGATAATATTGCGTGTAACATTACCAATTGTTTATGTTTTTTATGGTATTTTATGTAATTTATGTAACACCATTTTTTTTTTAAACCGTAATTTTACAGTAAAATTACCAGAAATTTATGTTTTTTACGTAATTTACAAATATTTTTGTAAAATTATCTGTCATTTATGTTTTTTATGTTTTTTTTAAATATTCCATAAACCTTTTTGAATTTTTTGAGTGTTTGAAAACAAAAACACTTGTTAAATTATATATTTTGGTGTATTAAATAAAATATCCAAGCGGTAGGTACCGATAAAAATGTATTAAATTATGTATTATGTATTACACTTATGTGAATTTACAAAAATTACGGACGTAAGTTACGTAAATTTCATAAAAGGCATAAATTACATAAAAACCAACCTCTTGTAAGTTACGCGTAATATAACAGTTTTTTATGTAACTTACAAATCGTTATTTTACAATCCACATCACTACTTACAATTAATAGTTGTCAGGATTACAGGCAAGGAAGAAAGTATATTTTAGCGGGTTTCAGAAAATTCTAAGAAACGTAGATATTCCCTGACATTTTGTTTTGAATTAAACATTTATTTTTAGTATGAAAATTAAAACAAATTAAATTAGCATTCCCCCGAATAAATAGCATAAGATTTTGATTACTCAGATTGTCTCGACATAAGACGAAATTAGCTAGAATTACAAGCGGGTTTTGTTTATTTTGCAGTCATCATTGTGAAGGGTGTCGTATTCGTTAATGTCGGTTCAAGGTATTTGTTACTTTGGGTTTCTGTAAATATTAGTAACTAAAAGAAATTAATACTATTTGGTGGACAGATCCAAATGATTGTTGGCTTTGTTTCAAAAAATTAAGGTGGTAGGAACGGGGTCGTTCGAACAGCGCCGTGGGCAATTATGCACGAAGGCGCGAGAAAACACGCCATAAGGCACGACAGCGCGCGCGTCTGCGTTCAAAAAAATGCACAGATTTCGCAAACTATGCAACCATCGGAGACATTGGAAATGAGAACCGTATAACCTATAAAGCCATATGTAAAACACAAGTAACCCTTATCCCCCGGAACTTTCTTAATAATAAGCGTCGTAATATGCTTGTAATAGTATCACGGGAGATGCGCCAGAATTTTAGATTCGAATTAACAAAACCCTTGCGCATTGACCGTATCGACAGCATCCGCAACTTTTCTTGAATCAACAGATTTCGGTGGGATTTTGGTTTAAAAACGAAAGACGCGGAAAGAAGACGCTTTTTGCTGAAGTCAGAGGCCGAACTGCTGTTCGTCGAAGCAGTATTTTTTTCGTAGGTATACAATTTTCGACACCGAGGTATTTTTGGTCAAGTCCGAGCCCGGAGTGCCGTTTTGTTAGAAGAGGAAAAGGAGTTTGATTTTGCCCAGTTCGTGGCCGAGTACGTGCTGACGCTGTAAGAAAATTTGTTATCAAGTTCAATATTATTTGTCAAAGTGAAGACCGGTTTGGTTGTCGTTGTACTGTTTTCGAAAGAGGCTGTTGTACGTGCATTGAGTCAATTTGTTAGAGCGTTGGATCGCGATTTCAAGTTTTTGTTGGGTATTACTTTAACGTAAGATAAGGATAAACTTTACTACAACTATATCGGAGAGAGAAAGAAGTGAAATCAAGATTTAATAATGATTTATGTAGATGAGCCTTAGTATTTCTTGATAATCGTTTGCAATGTTGTGTTGAACCCGAGGTTGAACCATTTGAACTGTTTTTTGTTTGTTTTATTTTGGACATTGTTGGTCCAATTCTATCTTAACAGGACTGTAATGGTTGTTTTTTGTGTGTGTTTGTAAAATAAAATTTGTTGGTGTAATGTCACGCAAGTTGTGTTCATTCGAACCCTTTTCACGACGAAAGAAAATTCTTATGCTCAACTACAATTAATTTTACTGATTCTCGCCCAAAGTTCATTGTAAAATATAGTAACAGCCCGTTTGGAATTTAAGGATTTTGATTTTGTTTGTCGGGAATCAGAAATTTAAATCATTTTTCTGTATCGGGGTGAGGATTTGCACCGGGGAAAAGTCGTAATTCAAGAGCAAGCTATAGGATTGAAGTGTTTTGTGTATTGTCCTTTTTGGCCTGGGATCAATGTACACGGCAATATAGAGACATATGAAATGAAAAGCAGAATTATTTCAGGAGCCTTCGTTTGAGACTTTCTGTTGGATGGCACAACGCAACGACAGTTGCTTCTCTCTTCACGTGTGGTGAAATGTCTTTTGTAATTGAATATTTCTCATCAAGAAAAACGGTTTAGGAAAATTAAACAATAATCCTTATTTGTTTATTAACAAAACAGTTCTAATTCTTTCAATAACACCACTGGTAAAAACATTTTAGTAAATGAAGAAGAAGCACTTGAAATGGATGACCTACACACCCTTAAATAACAAATTAAATTCAATAAATAATTGGTTGGGAATGAACATTTATTCCATGGTCCATTTTAGTTTACCCAAAATCGTTATGAAACCCGAGATGAACCCTTCATTTTCATGCGTACTTTATGTCAGGAAAATGTTAATTTCCATGACGGAGACAGGCCGCCTGTTACTTTACCGGCCGCACCTGTCACTTTACCGACCGCACCTGCCACTTTTCCTGCCGCACATGTCACATTGCTAAATGCCTATAATGACTCCTGTCATCATTGACAGATTGGCATTAATCAAAAGTTCTATATGAAAATTGAAATTTTATATTAAAATACGATTTCGTGTAAAATTTAATACAAAACTCGTCAGTAAAATGACATTACTTGACTCGGAAATTAAAGTACTCAGCCCCGAAGGGGCCTTGTTCTTCAATATTTCCTCGCCAGTAATGTGTCATTTTCCTGACTTTTATGTAAATAACTATTTCATTAAAGTGACTTTCCCTGACTACTTTTCCTGCCGCCTGTCATTTTACTAGACTCCTGTCAAAACTGACACATTAATACAATTAAAAAGTTGTAGGAAAATTGAAATTTTATATTAACAAAGACGATTTAGGAAAAAATCTAATACATAACTCGTCAGTAATATTTGACGCAAAAATTAAAATACATGTTATCTACGCTACAGACTACAATGGGATATTGATTGTTGATTACTTGCTTCTTACCTTCTTCAGAGAATTCTATTACTACAAGGTAAACGAGCATTTATCGCCATCTTTTCACTTTGAGAAATCTTAGAATTTATATGAGATCTAGTTTACTACTTTACTTCATTTTACTTTTTTGTCTTGTTAATTCGTAAGGAGACACCCTCCTTTACTTTTAAGAGAGTTTAGGGTGCGAGGATAATAATACCAACTACATTACCACAAATTACAGATCAGGTTTGAAATTCGTGAATTTTTTCTTAGTGCAATCAAATAATTCATGCAATAATTGTACCTAGGACGTTACTTAATAATATTGTACATTTAAGAATTGTTTATTGCATATTAAACTGTCTAATCTATATCAAAAGTATAGTGCGTGCATCTAAAATATAGCTAAAGAGGGAAAATCAATGCATTTAGTTTAGATACGAAATATAGACGTCACGTGACAATCATAAACCTGGTTTGCGTGGGTTAGTACCTACTTCATAAGTCATGCCTCGTTACACGCATAACAAATAATTTATTATCTATGGTAATCAAACTCAACATAGGAATAATAAGGTTGAGATAAATGTTTGTTAATTATTCTTGGCTTACCAATTAACCCAACAACGTCCCATGTCACTAATTTATTATAAATAATCATGTTACTTATTCTAGGTGATGTGTACAAAAGTATTTATGCAAACAAGACGGTGATACTTAATTGTCCTTTGTCTGATACTGTTATTTTCCATAGCCCATAGATAACTCGTTCTTGGCCAAAAATTTTCAACATTGCCATAACAATTTTGAATGTTTTTATAGATTTAGTCGCATTCCGGACATGGCAGATCAGAAGCGACGGAGGAATGGAAAACCATTCTTTTTGTCAAGCAAGATCTCATTAGAGCATTCATTTTGTATTTATTTATGAGACAGTCAGAATATTTTAACCCACATATTTCAAGTAGACTTTTCGTCACGTTATCCACTTGAGCAATAATTTTCCATTTCGTATGCTTAACTTTTGAATACACAAAACTGTTTCTAAACGTATACAATAATTTTTTCCAAAAAAAAACAGAATATCGACGAAAATGAAAAAGATTTTTACTTCTATTCTCGGTAACCGATAGCTTAACACCTATTTCATAGCTCTCCATTCGTCCGTCTCCGTTGATCCATTACCCAATCAACAAACAGTAAATTTGAGTTGTGTTGATTGATTAGCCAACTGTAACGGATGTTACAAATTTTCCTTTTCTCCTACTTCTTCTACTCATAGTTAATTAAATTAGGTGTGGTTCTTGTTGTGTAATTATATTAATATGTCTCAGCTGGTCGTCGGTTAATAACCCTCTTGTGGCCTCAAGAATAATGGCAAAGGGATAAACAATAACTCAATAATCTTTATTAACTTTGAAATTTGTTCTCGATGCTCTTTTGCGTATGCTTCAATATGAAGTGGTCTGGATCCGCCCCCCAAAACTTGGACGTAGTTGGACGTACATAAATCGACCAGCTTCTCGTTGATTCGATGTGGGAATGGGACCGGCAACGGAATAGACGTGCTGTGTTCCATTGTGGAGATTCTCGAGTATTTTGTTCTGGGTCTCGGCGTAATTTCGTTCTTCTAAGTATCGCCACGAAGACGATTCACTTGACAACATACGGCTCGACTCCACAAGACAAATGTTGCAGATTCGGGGTCTGAGGTTGTCCGTGGAATCCCTTAACTTTCGAACACCAATTCACTTATATTTATACCCCTTCTCTTAGTATGTACTGTAATGAAGCTGCACCTATCTCAGTGCAACGAAGCGTTTATAAGTTCTGCGCACCTCTTTTACGGTTAAAAAGCACACAAGTTACTTCAGTCTGAATCTAACTCCTCCTGATAAAACCCGGTCACGTTTCAACTATGTAGCTTTGAGTATTTTTAGGCTCACCTTTTCTAAACTAGCTTCACAATTTTCCCTTTCTAAAATGTCATTGGGATACTTTGGGTCTAAACATCAGAACCGTAATATTCTGACGTTTTGACTCATTTCCAAAAAAAAAGAAAAAAAATTCATTATTAGTTACCCAACATTTGATTGAGAAAGCAGTTAAATGTTGCAAAGGGTCATTATTTACTATCTGCACATTAAAAAAAAATAGATTGCGCATGGGCAGACCCAATTTATGAATAAATTAAACGTACATAAAAAATAGACTGTGCATACGCGAACTAAAAAGTGTAATAAAATTAGTACGCATCCACATACTTACATTGTTTGCATGCAATTCTCCTGAAATTTTAGCGGAAGATACTCTTATAAAAGCAAATACCATCAACTATTTTTTCGGACAAACCTGTTAATGTAAAAATGCGCTTTTTGTAAATCGTTTACGATTACTTTCTTAATTTGTTCAAATTGCTTACACTTTGGACATTTTTTACAGTAAGCTAAACACAGTCTTGGTACGTGCGTATTTCCACAACTATACAATGTGTTACCACCAATTGGTCCAAGGTGAGCTTCTTCTCCTGAACAGTAATCTATGCTCCCTGGACCTCCTTTAGATGCATCATCTCATGGACACGGAATTTCTGTGTAGTCCTCCCCAATTATAAATTGTCAATATGGAGTAGTATTTCTTGCATTATTGTTTAGATGTAATACCAAAAATCAGGCGACCTCTGATTATTGTATGAACATCAGTAACACCAAACTCATAGTTCCTCGAAAAATTCTTAAAATCGGTAAAAAAAGATCAAATTTCATGATATGGAAAATTTAGTTTTTTTTTTAATTCACGCCATCGAAGGCTCTTCCCCGTTACAAATTTCAAAAATCAAACCTCATAGTCCATTTTTTAAATTGTGTAGTTTGGGAGATTAATTTTATCGTTTGTCAGCGGTTATATTAAAAGATGTGCGGTATGAAGACTTGTTTTAAAATTGCACTGCACCCCTCAGCATCAGTCATGACCTGATACCGTGTATTTTTGTTTCAAGGTCTTTTTAGATGGAGACAAAATAATCAAAAATTGGACGTAGTACACTCAAGTGAAATAATGTAATTGAAACGTGGGCAGCAGAAACAGTGCGGGAGACATGGCAGCTGTACACTTACTACTCATTGAATAAATTTTTATCAATGATCTGATCTAGTGGTGTATTTGGAAAGACTTTCACATTGTAACTATTGCTAGTCACGTACTTTTTGCCTACAGGTAATTCTTTCCACAAACAACCCACTTCCCTACAGCATGTCCCATTACGTACAAATTGGGACTAATTTTGGTGTTGCAAGATATGACATATGACAAAAGACCTAAAACAAAGAGGTACGCCCAGCTTTGGATTGAAAATAGTGAAGCTGTTCAGACTGACCCCCAAAACGTCCCTTAACTGTGTAAAATTCTACATGTATAAAATCATCCATTAATCATCGCTCGCCCCAATCGTAAATTACCCAAGTGTAGATATTAAACCATTGTCTTCCGCCGAAGCAAAATTGCCAGAAAGCTATAACGGAGGAATTGTAAAAATCTTACCTTAGCAATAAACACGCATTGGTTACATAGGAAATAAATAATTTCAAGATATAATTTCCTGATCGGCCGTCGAAGAGAGTATTGTTTTGACGCTATTGTAGTTGGAAGGCAGGAGCGCGTAAGGACGGCCCAAATATTAATCAACGTCACAAAAAGCGTAGCCGTGTCCGCAACGCAATCGTCCAAGAATAAAAATGATCATTGGGATCGTTTGTGGTTTCAGTGATTATGTTGTTCGACTCTAGCCGCAGGATCGAAATATGAAAAAATATTATGAGTAAGTATTAATAACGGCATGGGTATATTAATGTGTTGGCGTAAACGTGTGTGTGGTCCAGGGGCGTTGCATTCACCTAATACAGATGTTTCATACCTTGTCGACATTGTAGGACCATTTTGACACCGTAACTGTAATATATTCCCCTATTATTCACGAGTACCTTTTTACAAATAGTCATTACGTGTTAGCCGCATTTCCTGACTTTCAAAACTCCCAACTTTGTATTCTTCACGCTTTTGTGCATTTAGTGACCATACCTACGGCTCAGTGTAATTTAATTACTACCAACATTGTAAAGGCTTACTATACTGACAGATGAAGAGGGTAAAAGCATATATTAATATTAATATAGCCATAGTCTATCATATTTCAATTAATTTTTATGGCGTATCCAGTTAGTTTGGCAGTAGTGCGCGATTAGAATGCATGAAAAATGAAGCACCTCATCAGAAGAACCTTTAAGGGGGTAATCTGTCAGATTTATGTTGGACCTTCTGATAAGAGGATTAAAATATTATTAGGATAAATGAGGATTAAGAGGAAAGATTAATTATATTTATAAGATCATGAAATGTTTTATTATTTATGTTGGACCTTCTGATAAGAGGATTAAAATATTATTAGGATAAATGAGGATTAAGAGGAAAGATTAATTATATTTATAAGATCATGAAATGTTTTATTATTATAGCACCTTTACCGAAACCTGAAACGCTCTAAATAAAATTCTTTACCCTTATTTTTGTGCTTCATTCATCCGATCCGAGCATTCATTTAAATTTGGTAAGTTAGTTCCATACATTTTGTATAGTTCGGCCGACATTGCAAGGGCGTGAAGTAAGGCACTAGAATCAGCGAAAAGTGAAAATCGTATCGTTGCTGTAGTAGGTACCTCAATTGATCCTTATTTTGTGGTTGTAGTCTTGGTCCCGTAAAATTTACATCACTACGTCCACTGTCGATGCAAAAAAAACTGCATTAGAGTTTCAGGTTTAATACAAAATTTATTATTAGGTCAATTTTAATGGAAGGTCTTTTAATCCTCCGTTAATTGACCCCGCTGGACCTTTTGAAGCTTTTCATATCGCAAGCTTAAAATTTTAGAGCTCGCTTAAATCACTAGGAATCTAAAATTTCTTATAGGGTGGCCGAGTCTTGGATTCAGGCCCCCCACTGATTCGAATTATTTTTTTCAAATTAAATTTTGTACTACAATTACGAGCTATAGCTTTCATTTACAAGTAATTGCAATTTTTGAGCGCCACTCTTAAAAGAGCAAATAGATATAATCGACAGGGCGGCCAGTTCCACTTGGACTCATAATTTTCAGGCATGAATTACGAGCGATTGATGTGATAAACGTTGAGGTACCTGGGGACGACACAGTTCAATATTATACGCACCAACTAATAGAAAACTGGCATAACCAATGGACTGAAGTAACCAACAACAAATTGCGAAATATAAAAGCCACTCCAATTCCATGGAAGACATCACATCAACGGAAACAAGTTCAGCAGTGGCTGCGACATCACTCCCTCCCGAACAAGGGGATTGGAAAAGAGGTGAAGATGGACACCTTCTCCCAGTAAGGAATACAACTCCGCCAGCCCCGGAAGAAATTTTAGAAGCCATTGCTTGCCGTTGCCCTACTACGAACTGCGGGGTTAGCTGTGGGTGCAAGAAAGCTGGCATATTTTGTACCATTGTCTATGCCAACTGCCAAGGAGCTGTTTTAACTCTCCACCAAGCCTGGAAGAAGATGAAGAGGACAATATCTTCGCTCACGAAACTTCACTTCATTTTTGTTATAGGTAAAGGCGAACTGTCGAAGCATGTTACACCACACATGTCAATGATTCTTGAAGGAAACTTAATTCCCCACAACTATTCACTTATACCATTGAATAATAAATTCAGATTTATTATTCAATGCTTATACGTTAAAAGTGAACAGCGTAATGAGCTCGAAGAAAAGTTCGACCGGAAACGTGAGTTTTTTGAAAATTTCTCAACTTCAAGAGCTCGTAACTGGAAAACGATGCGTTTTTTGAAAAAAAAAAGTATAGAAACAAAGTCGTACAAAATTTTATGAGCTTTCAATTTTTTTTACTACAACTCAGCCATTTTCGAAATATAGCCGACAAACTACAAAACTGTACCTTCAACCCGCTCCCCTCCCACCGGCGGCACCGAAATCGCACGGGACTTTATTACACAATCATCAGGGGACCTTCAATCACACATTCCCGAAAAAAATGGAACTACACGAATTATTTTTAGCGTAACACAACGAAGTTGAGATAAAGCTTATGTGCTCGTGTTCCCGTCTGTCCGTCCGTCCGTTCCATCATGATCTCGGCCCTTGGGCCACCTAGAGACTTCGGGTTTTCGCTAATTGATAGCTGTTATGGTCTATATTTGCCCATTTCGATTAGTTTCATTTAACCCCATATTTTGCGCAGTGACTGCGCAATGCCAACTTTCATATTTATGGAGATATTTCTTTGAAATTTTAACCACAGACGCTTCTAGTAAAGGTAAACATTTCGCACATAGTAAAAATTATGTGGGCATGCGCAGCGACTGCAGTGACTCTTTCTCTGGACGTGGACGTGCTTCAATATGCAGATTCTACATTTTGTGTGCTTTCGATAACAATGCATCGTTTCAATACTTTGTGTTACGAGTGGGTTTTGAAACATTTTTTCTATATTTCCTAGAATGACCGGACTATTTGCGGTATCTACCAATTCTAAATGAATTTTTTTTTTAGAAAATAAGTTATACACCAGTTGAAACCGTTTATAATAACTCTTCAAAAAAATATTTTAAAAATCGCAAACTCCGTACAAAACCATTCTTAGTCGGTTTTTCACGAACTTTCTACAAATATAACTAGATTGCGGTTGGATAAATGTAGTTGATTTTTTACAGACTGATAGGTACTGTTAATGACTTGATAGTGTTCATTTTTACTTTTTAGCGTAACACAACATAGTTGATGTAACGCTTGTGTGCTCGATTTTCCGTCGTCTGTCTGTTCCATCGAGATTTCGGCCCCTGGACCACCTAGAGACTTCGGGTTTTCCCTAATTGATAGCTGCTATAGTCTATGTTTGCCCATGACTCACCATTTACACTTGTGTTTCGCGGCAAAACCCACGAGTGGGTTTGAAAACATTTTAAAAAGTTGTTCTCTAATTATAAGATATCTTATAATCATAAGATAAGAAAAAAATTAAAAAAGAAACACCAACCCATAAAACTTTTGGAAGAAATCGCTTCATAATACGAAAAGTTACAGCCATTTGACTATTTAACATATAAAAGTGTCCGCCATTTTGGTTCCAATATGGCGGAATTTGTTGATTCACGAACTTGACCGAAATATTTATGAGGTACACCAACCCTTAAGTGATACACATAGTGTTACATAAAAGTATGTATGTGAGTGGTAGAGGAGATCAAAACAAGCACTTTTTCTAAGTAAACCGAGGCGTCAACGTGTTTCGTTTGGATGCCACCCCCAAATAAGTGGTGAAATTTGCTTACTTCTTAGGTCAAGTGTAGGACAAAAATATTTAAACTAAGACACAAAACATACTCAATCTCTGAAACACTTAGTTTTGAAGTTGAAATGTTATATAAAAATACGATTTGGGGTAATAGTAATTAGTACAACTAGAGAAGAAAGTGGAGTTCAAAAACACTTTCTTCTCAAGTTTTACACATAATTTTTTTTAACTACAGTCAAAATTGAAAAATTATGGTATGAAATATTGAAGTTTGACACATAGCAATCTAGATAGGGTATGTTTCAATTTTAAATGTCATTATTAAGATTAACGCAGCAATTGTTTCTTTACTTTTCTCACTATAGCGCGTTCGCACCTCCAGATGGAGTATGGGGTCTTGCCTCTCTTACAAGTTTGCGTCATTTTTCGATAATACTATCCTTGTTTCTAACCGCATTGATGTCAAATTGGCATATGATTAAATTGAAGTATTAAAACAAAACATAATCTCCTTGTGCTGTTCCTGACTTTTATGTAAATAACTATTATTTCTAACAAGTTATTGCATTAGGCAAGACAACGCCAAAAACTTAAAATGATACTGTTATAATGTTCAGAACCTATAGCAGGGGTCGGCAACCTGTGACTATTTTGATATACACGGTGTCCATATTTCGAGTGCTACTATGGGGATCTCGCTTATCTTAAGAGATAGAAATTTAGTTAAATTATGGCAAAGTTGTGCATTTTCGTGCTGAATAATAATCTGAAAAGAAATTTAAAATATCTCCAATAGTTTTGAAAATATCACAAAAAAACGGAAACTTATGATTTTCGTTTTTATTTTTTTCATGGTAAACTAATCGTACTAGACATTTCTAATTAACACATTATTCAGAGACTTTAATGGAGATTTCGAATATGGCATCCCGTTTTTAATAACTTTTAAGATGATGGAGAAGCACGTGGCAACTTCTGTTTTTATTATGGGCGCCTTCTTGGATTTTGACATCTGACACATGGTGGTTCGTACCCATCACATTTTTCCTGAAAATACAATTTTCTTTTTCTGCGAAAACTGCTTTGCAAAAACAAAACGTTCTATTGTTTCTAACAAAAGGTTGACTTATTTCAAGTAGTGTAATTAACGTTTGTGCTAGTTTTATTGCACAAATATTAATTATTCTTATGTATTTTGTTCTAATTTGAATTATAATAAATTTTCTTGCAAACCGATTGTTCAATTCTGTTCATATGAAAATTAAATATTCTTCACGCAACTAGTTCTCTGCCAGCGCTGCAACCAGACAAAGGGATCAAACTGTCAAACCTTTGTCCACAATAAATGAACTGAACGAAATAGTGTTTTTCCAAAGCACTCTTCCCAAAAAAACTAAAAAATGTATTTTTAGGAAAAATGTGATACTGAACCACCATGAGTGATATATCGTTGTAAAGAGAAAAAAGACGTAATCTCAAAATGTCAAAATTCAAAATGGTTCCCATAAAAAAAACTTAAGTTGCCAGGTGTTTCTCCATTACCTTAAAAGTTATTAAAAACGGGATGTCAGAATCGAAAACTCCATTAAAAAGTGTCTGAATAATGTGTTAATTAGAAATGTCTAGTACAATTAGTTTACCATGAAAAAGGTAAAAAGGAAAATCAGAAAGGTTCGTATTTTTGCGATATTTTCAAAGCTATTGAAGGTAGTTTAAATTTCTTTTGAGATTGTTATTCGGCACGGAAATTCTCAACTTTGCCTCCATTTAACCAACTTTCTATCTCTTAAAGTAAGCGAGATCCCCATAGTGGCACTCGAAAAATGGACACCGTGTATAGTTGCGGCTCTCCGTATTTATTTCTAAATAAACTTATTCATCTTTTGAAATTCACCTTTTTCAGTAATCTTGCAACAAATAATTAATTTGTGACACTTGTTCACTTTCTTGCATTCTTTTGTTTTTTTTTATTATCACAGTCTACTCCGGTGAAGAAACATGTAATTAAAATGGGTAGATTCTTTTGTGAACAATATTGAAAACCTAAAAACTACGAGGTTTAAGCACAGGACACCCCTCACCAAATCCAATTTTCTCATTATCAAAGTGTTGCCCTTTACTCGGACTAACATTATTACTCAACATTATTCATCAAATATATTTCTTAACTTCAAAATCAAGGTGACAATGAAACAAGTAAAAATATACAGGGTGTGCTACTTAAGAAATCACTTATTTATTGACACCGTAAAAATGCGGCACCCTGTACATTAAAAAATAACTTCTGAAACAAGTAAAAATATACAGGGTGTGCTACTTAAGAAATCGGTTATTTATTGACACCATAAAAATGCGGCACCCTGTACATTAAAAAATAACTTCTGTAGATTCGCAATCATCTATAGTTGGCATTTGCACAAAAGATTTTTTAAATATTTTTTACCATGAGCTAGGAAAGACGCACTGTTGTAGGCCCTGTATATCGAAAATTTTTAGTGGCTTTTTAGAAACTCGGAAATTTTGTAAGTTGTAACTGTTGACTCTTCCGTTTCAATAGGTTGCCGACCCCTGACCTACACTAAATCCATTATTGTACAGAACATATTTTATTCCATTTGCTTCAATGTTCATGTAAGAACCGAGCCAGTAAGCAATCTTAAGACGTCTTTAAAGAAAACGCGCTAATTTATGCAAAGATCTTGCAAGGTGCGACTACACTAATACTCCATAACTTATATAAACTTCGGCCCTGACCTTTAATTTAAAACAAATTAATTAAAATGTCAATTATTGCAAAAAATATCACCAAATGGGTGTTTTGGAAAGATGTCAAATTTCAAGTGTCGTCATGAAATTAAGGTTTTGCAAGAAACCGGTACGGCCCTGTGGCACAAAATTGACATTTTGCACCAGAAAGTAGCACAAAATTAGTACAATTGCGCACTATAGGAAGGGTTACTAAAATCGCAATGGAAAACTTACAATTGGCAATTAGCACTTTACATGAACTCAACTAAAACGGGAAGAAAGTTTTCTATAGTCTAGAACTACTCTAGAATAACAAAAAACAAAATACACATAATCAAATAATGAGTATTATCAACGTATTCATCATCACTCTGTATAACGTTAAAAAAACTTTATGACAAATAGATAGAAACCTAATTGTGATGTTCTAATTAAATAAGATGAGAAAGGGAATATCTAATTCAAATGCCTTGAGTGACGTGTATCTTAATTCCGTTAATTAAATAGATCTCGATCAATTTTTCTCCGACCGATTTGACGTAACAGTAAACAAAACGGTTTTCACTTTCTCGTGTTTCCATATTAAACTCTAATAGCGGTTTCACACAAAAAGTGAAAGAATTTAAAGATAGTGATAGAGAGTAGGTAACACTGCAGCGGGTGCGAATCGGTTAGATCAAAGCCGCTGGTCGGTCTAATATCGCTGGCGCCGAAAGCACCCATTCATGCTCGTGATGAAGTTGTCTTGGATACAGCCTGGGTGGTACTCCATGACCAATGCAACATCGTCAATGGAATCGAACTGGGGATCTTATTTTACAAGAAGTAAGTTCCGGGTGAGTGCATTCGTGAACATTGTTCTTAATAGCCAACATTATTGCTGCTTATAAAACAGTGAATTTTCGAAAGGTAAACCAATCAATCAACGAGATCAGCCGAACAAATATTTAGTGACAAATTTATGTAGATGGCTTCCTGTCGGTCGAAAGCGAGGATAATCAATTATTGTAATATTAAGTGTGAGCAGATACATCTGTTGTTAATTGTTTAATCGATTGTTCGCGCCACCTAAAATGTCATCTTTCACTTTATTAATCATTCATCCATCGCCTATCAACTAAACGAAAA
Source organism: Photinus pyralis (assembly GCF_008802855.1). Classification (NCBI taxonomy): domain Eukaryota; kingdom Metazoa; phylum Arthropoda; class Insecta; order Coleoptera; family Lampyridae; genus Photinus; species Photinus pyralis. The sequence continues at coordinate 49,898 of NW_022171768.1, forward strand.
TAATTGCTGTAGAAATTTGTTTTAAGAGAGAATAATGGCGCTATTAGGATGAAAATAAAACGTCCGCAAAGAAAAAAAGTTGTTAAACTAATTACAAACCCATCTTCGGTTCATAAACGTTATGATACCACACGCGCTGTCAAGTGTCTCTCAGTTCTTTATAACTTTTTATTGTTAGCCCACCCTCGGAATACGTACTGAAATCATTAATATCAAAGACTCGAACGTTGGAAAATCTATTTCGATTATTAATCCATAGGCTTCACCGAGTCACGCAATAAAGTTCGTTCGTAATTACGAAACAACCGCAATTTAATAAAATTCCCAAGGAGGATGCCGAACTTTACCCATCATTAATTAATTTTCGATTAAAATATCCCGACCGAAATGTATGCGAGAAAAAATTCTTTGTGCTTTTAACACCACCTTCTACATTTAATCTTGCATTCTCACCTTTTCCAGGTATCTTACTAATAAAGTCATAAGCTCACTATGGCCAAATGAAACCCCTGCTGCATCTGCATACGAATGACCGAGAGGGTCCATAAACATGCCCTTTGTCAACACCTGAGCTTCTCTATACACTACAAAACATAAACCCCCTGGGTGATCTTAGCCTCATAAAAGGTTTTGTTTATTGTATTTGTCCAATTTATTGTCTTCGTTTTCGGTGGCTTTATGGGTCAAAATTTTCGATTGCCATTGGAATTTTTATGACTACGGCTATTCATTCATCTTTACAAAAAAGAATATGTTAAGGTATTGTTATATTATTTGACCGGAACTACGTCATAACGACGAATTACTGGCAAAACGTCTACAATGCCTTGCATACCTGACGAAAAGCGCAATAAGAGAATATTAAAAGCATGTTAATTGTTATAAAATCATTAACGTCTTCATATGGAATTTATGAAGTAGGACTAACAGCTGTACCACTTTGACTACCTCCGGTTCTTAAGTGTATGAAAAATGTTTTCCGTTACCACTTAAAAGTATTTCTTAACTGATTCGCACCTTATAAAAAATGTACAACAGCTCTCTCTATCCATCTAGACTTCTTTAATTATATGTTTAGTTTATTGTGTACCTAATCAAAGTTAATTAAATTGGTTTGAGAATTTCCTCGTTTTTATAAATAGTGTAGACTTGATTTAATGAGACTTTACTAAATGCTAAATTCAAATTAGCGGATAGTTATGAGGCTGTTGATATAATGTTAATGTCAACGGGAAACTTAAATCTAATAAAAGACGATCAAAGATGATTTTCAACATCATTACTACAGCTAAAAAACATCTTAATCATTTTAAACTACACAAAAAACGTTGATTGAAAATTAGATATTGCTGAGGTATATGCTGAATAAAGTAACACACGGAAGTAATAAGGTAACTAAAAAACAGCCGAAATATAATGCTTTCCTCTATTTTGAGAGTAGATACCGACTACGGGTCATGCATAATGATTAAAATTTTCTTACCCTCACATCCACCACTCATGCCATTTATTTTTTAAGAGAAAATTCTCTAGTGCAAGGCTGCCCAAACTGTGCGTCGAGATCCAGTCGAGAGAACTACGCGCACATGTCGCAAGACGCGGGTGACGCTATTGACCTCCTCCTATACTTTCAAAAATATTTTCCTCATATAATCTGGAGAAATATGACTGGGTTAGAAACCCTTTCCAGTATAGCGCACACAATTTTCAACAGTGGAATAAGAGCAACTATACAGCTTGAATACGACGAGGACAATAGGTAGGTAATATTTAATTTTCTAACGTCTCTACACTACAGTAATGTTAGATTTAGATATATGTACAGACGACTAACACAATATTATTATTTCGATTATAATCACGCTCCCTTAGGAAAGTGAACTGGCTTCATTACCTAAAATGAAATCACGTCGTCCTCCGAATCAACCCCTTGCTTGCAGTTCTCAATAAATTAGCCTTCGAGGTAAAGACGCAACGTGACGTCTGTTGAACAACATCAGTAGCTATGTGTGTTAGTTCTAGTGCTATGCGGGAACGTGCTTTTAAACTCCTTACAGAGCGGATATCAGTAGACAATATTGCTATAGTCGTCCTCTAAACTAAATGTTAAGAGGTTTTTGTCGTACAAACGATGATACGCGGCGATTAACTCCCATCGAAATGCATGTTCAGCATAGATTCCCAAAACATACGAAAAGGAATTACCAAATGGCGGATCACTACGTGTCGATAATCTAGTATATCCTCAAAAACGAAATGGAAATAAGTAGCTTGCTACCAAACGACAATTATCTAAGCACAACAAAAAAATACGAATTAAGGTCGATTCTCACTAAGGCAGCGCGTCGCAGCGCGTCGCAGCGCAGCGCGGCGTGGGATAATGCTGCTTACAATTATATGCATACTATAAGGTCGCGCCGTTCTCATTTAAGCAGCGCGCCACAGCGCGGCGCCGCGCTTCACGAAGCAGCAACATCGGAATTGCTTTGCGAGCATTGCAAACGCGCTGCGCTGCTTGCTGACGCACAGATGTGAATCACAAAGCGTGTAGGAACTTGCAGAAATTGTCATTTAGTACTTCGAAATGGACGGTGACACAATTGAAAAATTAATTTCACTGGTCAATGAGTATCCTGAATTATACGATATGAGTAGAAAAATTAATTGTACTCGTCCGCTTTCTTTTTCTTCTTTTTTCGTCGTGTACATGGCATAGTGCCGCTATAAATATTATGAAATCATCTGGTGATGATGGCTCTTCTTCGAGCGTGTAAGAATACATTCTCCCTTAAGCTGAACACAAACAGAAACGCTGCTTCGTCACGCTTCCAAATGGTGCTTAAGTGGGAATACCCCTCTATAATTTGCTGCTAGCGACGCGCCGCGCTGCTCTGCACCGCGCCGCTCGGTGCTGCTCTAATGAGAATCGACCTTTACTAAACACACTGTTAACTAATTTGTGCGATAGACCCATAAAATTAACGACACTTCCTCTTCACATGCTTGCTGAAAAATAGTCTCTTCTGGAAAGGAATGAAAATTTTAACGATTTTGAACTTGCACGCTCCGGAACAAAAAGAATCCGGAAGATGTGGTTAGTTAAACTCCAATTATGATGCTTAGATGTTACGGGGGTTCTCCAACAAGTAATCATACCGTGAACCATAATAATGCTACGTAATGAAGAAAACGAATGAAAACTGGTTACCAATCGGCTTCAGCTAAAAACCTCGGCGTTGCCGTTCAAGAAAATTCCTGGAGCGGGCGTCTGGAAGCATTCCCCTTCGAACGGAGGACCCACTGGAGGGCGCACTCGGACTGTTATTAGAGTAGTCCGCTTTGGATGCCGCTCACCCTGTCCTTCGTGAATCTGCGGGGCCGTACCTTTAGATGATGATGCTGTTCTTAATACGAGTATATTGACGTTAAATACTTTCAATTACAGAATTCCAGGGTTTTTGAAAACTTACCACCTCCCATATCTTAATAAATAAACGAGATATTTAAAAAAATCAAAATCCGTTTCGGTAATTCGGAGGGGGAATCACAATGACATAGTTGGCGACGCACCCTCTCCAACCCCCTGCGCCCCAGTCACCCCAACTTTTAAATCTTAAATAGTGACCCCCCATGTGTGATACGTCGTTGGAAAGCTCTGAAAAAATGCTTTCCAACCATACCAAATAGCATTACATTTAGGTTAGTAATCATCGTGCAAATCAAAAAATAAACATGGAAAATCGTATTTAACTTGAACTTCCAAAGCCGACTCGATAGCAACTCATTTTTGATCGCCAGTTATAATCTATTCTCAAACTCTTTCGAACCTTTTCAAATGTTGGTTTTGCAATATTTCGACATTCTTGAATTATTCTCTGTCTTAGTTCGTCTATGTTCGCCGGTTGCGTTTTAAATACGACAGATTTCAAATGTATCATATTAGCTTATTTTTTGATTTGCACGATAATTACTCACCTAAATGTAATGCTATTTAGTATGGTTGGAAAGCATTTTTTCAGAGCTTTCCAACGACGTATCACACATGGGGGGTCACTATTTAAGATTTAAAAGTTGGGGTGGCTGGGGCGCAGGGGGTTGAAGGGGGTGCGTCGCCAACTATGTAATTGTGATTCCCCCTCCGAATTACCGAAATGGATTTTGATTTTTTTAAATATCTCGCTTATTTACTAAGATATGGGGGGTGGTAAGTTTTCAAATTGTCACCCTGTATATGTCTTATATACAGGCTGTTTCACGCAAATAGTATTCTTCGTATGTTGTATGTCGTGCGGAATCAATTCCTTATCATTTAAACCTGACAATTTTAGAAACACTAAATTAAAAATTACTGTCAAATGTATTCAGCTCATACGCACAATTTTGGGTAGTTTTTAGGATGTAATTTTAAATTTCTTTATTATGATGACTAATGAAACATGGAAACGAGTTCTAACTGTAAATGCAATAAATTCTTAGCTAAAATCACAAAAAAGTATTCATTCTGAAATAATCGTAGCAATAAATATCCAATATCACAGAAATATGAGCGCACCTAGATTAGGGTCGGTCGGTTTATTAGATACATTTTATACATTGTGTTCCTAAATATGATGTTAATACGGAACTCACTAATTCTTTGGCTTATTTTATGACTCAAAGCAAAGTTCATATAACCATATGCCCACAAACACTTCGTTACCGATTTACAGGGTGTTAACATTTCAAGATTTTTTAGGTTTTTTCTTTATATCTCCTGCAGTTTTTGAGATATTTCGTTCAAGTTTGAAATTATAACTCACGCTGAAGGGATTACATATTGGTCATTTCAATGGTTTTTCTTTTTGAACTTTTTTCGATACCATGATTATTACTACCAAGTACAACGACAACTTCACATAACAAATCGCAACATTTGTTACTTTATCGTATACACCACAGGCAACATACGTGTAGTACAAATCTAAAGGTATAATAATCCGTATTTTTTTCTGCGAAAGGATACGTTACTTTTTTTGTAGAGATGACGTTTTTTGTACTACTAAAATAGCGAGTTGTATTACAATTCGTTGATCCCAGAATTGGTAGATCCACGAAGAAGAAGAGGGCAAGATCTTCGAAAAATGAGCCGTTTAGCCGGAAATGAGAGTACAGACGGACCGACCGACCGACAGACCGACAGATCGACAGGCCTACTGACCGACAGACCGACTGACCGACAGACCAACATCATCAAGATTTTGTTTGATTCGGATTCCTGGTGCTTCAAAACGTGCATTTCCGTCAAAAAAGTGGGGGATCTTTTTTACGGTGCATCCCTTCCCGGCAATGTACATCCCGGCGACGTACACCCCGGCACCGTTCTCCCGGCGCCAACCCATCTCGGCGACCATTGCTATCCCGGCATCTGTCATCCCGGCGATTTATACCCGGCGACGACCTATCACGGCGACGGCCTATCCCGGCAACTATTGATTTTCCGGCATCGGTTATACCGGCATTGCATACCTTCCAAACGATCCCAGTCCATCCCCATCTTTTTTTGTTTTTTCTATACACACATTTATTATCTTCCAATTGCAAAAATTGAACACTGTTCATTGTCATTTCCTTTCATTTTTCCTGTATGAATAATAAATAGGCAAGGTATGTAAAAGTACCTATTTACTGTTAACGCTCCATTTTGTAGGTGTACGCAGTGTGTCCTTTCGATAGAAAGAAGGGTACATCAGCAAAGTTTTGGAAAGGTCTGAGCTGATTTGAAATCATTTTAAATTTAAGCAATTTCATTTTTTTTTTGTTTTCATGATATTTGATAACAGCAAATTGCCGGTACGACCGAAACCGGGACGTGCACTGTTGCCGGGATGGTCATCGCCGGGGTTGCCCGTCGCCGGGTTTAAATCGCCGGGATGACCGAAGCCGGGAAGTAAATGGTCGCCGAGATGGATTGTCACCGGGAAGTCGGTGCCGGGATAGTCATCACCGGGATGGCAATAGTCGGGATGACTGGCCGTCATTTTTTACCCAATGCATTGCAATACCTCCCTTACAAACGTGCGGGTGGTAAAAATTATAACGTTTTATTTATTATTCCAAAATATCCGGGCTATCCCACTAGGAAGGTTGTGGGACTTTTTCGAGCGTCGTCCTGGATGGTGGACACAAGTATCCATCAAGTGAACAGATTTAGTTATGCTATACCATCAACAAGTTTGAACAAGTCATAAAATACGGTCTTTCATGTTTTCCTGCTCCCGCAATTAGCAAATAGAGAAATTGAGTATCATACCCGAAGTATGGGACCCATTCATATTCAAGAAAAATTCCCCTTGTGAAAAGATGACTTTTGATGCTTGTCATAGTAGATATTCGATTTGTTCTTTAGCAGCTTTGGAATTGATGAGAGTGAAAAAAGCGCCTACCAGTCAACGAATGAATTTTGGTACTCAATTGACGCAAGATTGTGTGCTCTTTAATTCAGCATTAATAACTTTTTTCCTCAAAGACCAGTTTTCAAGTTTCATACAAAAATCTGAACAGTCATTGTTTTGCTGGTACTATGCCTAAAGCGGAAAAAAATTTCAAATTCGCTAATTTGGATGTTAAACATTGTCATTAAGACGATATCTAGCTTTTCAGGAAAAGGTGGACGTATCAGCCTTGACCAATATAATACATAATAATTTTTCTCCTTTTTTGTCCCGTTTAAATATAGATGAGACTTTGATTCGTGCACGAGTAAATCCACGTGCTTTTCGAGCACATTTATTAAGCAATTATGGTATCTGCCGAAACTCAATATAGGTATAAGCACAAAGCAAGATTGTGTGTGTGTGTGCGGTTGAATTTGTGGTGACTTAAAAAACGATTATGGTTAATAACACGAATTACCCTACCGTATTTAGAACCGCGGTGAATCACTACATTATTCCGAATTCGTGGGTCATATATAAATTATACTGTCAGGTATAAAAAAATCCATTGACTTGGGCTTTCAAATAACTCATAAAAATTCTTGAAAATCAAAATAGCTGGTAGGTATAAAAATCAATCGCCTCAAACGAGCTATTAGTGACGGTAAATTAGGAGAGGTCCGATTTTTGTCCCCGTTAAGCATTAGAACAGATAAATATTCGATAATAATGACGTTTAAAGCCGTCTGTAATTATATTTGATATATTTATAGATAAATACACAGAATATACGTGTATTAATAACAAAAATTCTCACGCACACATTTAACGAGACTTATTTTAAAGGAAACTGATATCTACAGCATCACTTTAAAAGCATTTGCAAAAAAAATGGAAAAGAATGGAATTCCGTGGCAATTACGCACGAACAATGGTTAAATGACAGGGTAGAAGCTATGATTAGTACCTGTAAGTGAGGAATATCACACCGGGGAGCCTGTCAGGGGGTCATTATATTCCTCCCTCCTATTCCGAGCCAGCCTACTGACCACAAGGACTTGGGTGGTCATTCCGACAAGGCCGTTCATTTTTTATCGGATTCGCAAATAATATTACTAATTTTGAAAGAATTAGTAATGGACCGTGGAAACCCGTGATGCTTTCTGTTAAATGAAAAGGATTTTTTACAATCCCGTGTCCCCTAAGCGGATTAAGCTGTTTGTCCCAGGATAAGCTCTATTATTTTTAGTATAAGTGTGTCATGCCTAACGCTTTATTATGTTCTTAGATGGAGCAATTTGTAAAATTAAAGCTTACCAACTTTGAATGGGAAAAATGAACGGATAATAAAAGTTATTCGGCTTCTTAAAGTTTTATGGTCGGTAACTAATTAAATGATATTAGATCGGAAACTTGATACCTAATATTTAATACGTAGTGTCGTTTACTTACCGAAACACGATTTACACGCTTAATTACGCCTGAAATGTATCAATCTGGAAGTGCGCCACCTAAAAGCCATTGCATTAACTGGTCGGAAAGCAGTTTCTTTTCAGAGTTGACTGACCATATCAAAAATGCGTAATTACGCTACACAACCTTTTCAGATTATATTCTCGTATGTGATATTTAAAAATTGATCATGATTGTATATATCGGCGAGCAATTATAAATTGGGTACACACAATCCGCTAAGGTCAACGAGTCTTACGTTACGAAAATTGTACCTACGCGTCATCCATCCATCGTGGGACCACGCGGCTTAACATAGAATTTAGTAGTTTTGGAATTAATTAGTGGACATTGTTGGCATACCTCTGAAAGTCGCTCATAGGAAAAGGGTTAAGTTAGTGTCGTGTTAGGAATTTTCTAACATTGAGTCGATATGTCTGTATATAGAATTTGTTGTTTCTTTTTATACGCTTCTTATGTTTTATCAATGGCAATTCCTTGAATATTTTCCTTGGCAAGGCTGGGAAACAATTCCTAATGGATGAAAGCTTTCAAACGTACTTTTGGTCCTAGATAATCTCGTACCGCTTTGTGTTACTATAGCAAATTGTATCTGTAGCGGGATAGAATAATTGTATACTCGTAGCATACAAAAGGCAATTGAGCGTTATGGTTAACTGTATGCAAATCCTAGCATTTTGTACGCGATGACTGAGATGCCAAATGTGATTGTGGCTTTCTACGTTCAGCCATAAAACACGAAATATAGGAAACGTACGTTGATACCATGTGTAACACCTAAGCATGCGAAATCGTTGGGTTTTAAAAAGAAACGTTTTTTTCCTTCGTCAAGAGAGCTTCTAACGTGTTTACTAATTGTCGACGAACTCCCGTAAAATTTGAAGCGATTTGATAGATGGCTCCACCTACTGATGGAAGTTAATTACGCAATTTCCGCGCAGAAATTACAGCGCATTTTTTTTGCATTGATTTTTGGTGTCCATATTCATTTCCTTTTCTTCGTAAGCCGCATCGAAGTACACCTCGATTAAAAAAACAGCCGAAAGGTTAAGGTCGAACGCATGGAATTGTAATTGCGATCTTCCGAATATATCTATCGATCTCTGTCGATTGAATTCATAATTTGGGAATTCCGAACTAACTAGTTTGGACGGTATCCGCCTATTACTGGAGGTTTTACATGTGCATTCTACTCTTTACGTAAGTGCCGCCATTTTGCATTTCGTTTATTTATCATGTACCTTCTTTAGGTTTTGGCTGTTATTTATTGTGGCGTAATTCCCATCGATAATCGTTGCTTTATCTACGAGTAGCCCTCGTATTCAAAAAGTAGATTTTATGTCATCAAAGAAGAGGGTTACCTTTGATTTCTTTTAGGATTCAAGTTCCATACACATTTTACGTTACATACTAATTCTTGTTTGACGTACAAGTTTTGTAACCTTGAACTCACCTTTACCTACGGGTGCCGATGCCCTTAGCTTACCTGCACATCTGCTAAATAGCAAGCGGCCATCTTGCTGTCAAGATAGATAATAGGCCACCGAGTCACGAAGGAGCCCTTATATAGAACAACTTCCGTAACCCTTTAGCGTCTTAGTTGATAACTATTTTGCTCTTTCGGGGTTTCATGTGTGTTGCGTCCCCAAACTAGAATAAAATATCCTTTCGTTTTTCCTTTAATGAAAATACCCTGTACATAACCGTTTTGCCTTGCCTGTATATATTCCTATTTGTTACGTGTGCGCGCATGAGCCGCAGAAGCTCAATATGTGTACTCGTCGCGCAGAATTCGTCCCATTCTTCGCCTAGAAGCCATCGACTCAACTACGTTGAGAAGTCGCCGTTAACCAATGGCCGATTAGCCTTCGTCGTTCGCATATAGATCTCGATCGATCCACAACGGGTCAAGATGTCGCCGTGCAGTTCGCAACATCGTTATTAACAAGCAGAACGTCAAAGCACCGCACATCAATAAGAAGATTTCGTTGTAGCAAAATCGACAAATTCGACAACTTCGTAGAATACAGCAATCTTCGCCATTGCAACATCGCCTTCGTTGTTAATGGACTTCGAAACAACACGTAAGTTCCTTTGTTTACATTATCCCTTCGTAACTTTACCATATTCTAGTAGCCGTCGTGCCTACGTCAACCATGTTCAATAGAAATTCATTTACTTTGTATTTTTGATAATAAACACGTTTATTTATGTGTCTATATTCTTTCATTCCCAGCATAAACAAGGCCTTGGAAGTAATTCATAATTACAGTCCACTTACAATCAAATTCTTTGTTATCGAAGCCCCCTTGTACGGTACAATGTGAGTATATTTAACTAATTTGTGAACATTCGTATATGCTCAGTACCCTTGCCATCTCGGTTAAGTTATGAAACGCAAATGTTGACCTAAGGATCGTACTCGATGTAGAAGCAGATTACGGGTAGAACAAGGCCTTTTAGGTAGTAATGAACTATATAATTATGTACCGAGCCCTGCGGCTTGGGAGGTTTTTTGACTGTTTTTAGAATTGGATGCGAGAACTGAACTCACTTCTTGGCGTCAACAGCTAGCTTTATTCCAAGTAAGAGTTGCCTTATGTGTTTTACTTGTAATTGACTCTATACGTGCGAATTTTTGTACAGAATATCAAGTTACTTGTGGAAAATCGTTTTAAGATTCAGTAATTAGTTTAATAGATCATTATTGACCGGGATTTATATTCTTTTGGGGGAAGTTAAATGTGAGTTTTATGGGAAGTTTAACGTACACGTTTGGGAAAATTCATATACGAGAATATTGTGTGTAATTAACGTTATTGAATTTTAGAGACACTTTGAATTTATATTATTTAGAAATAAACCAGTAATTTTCTTGGCTAATTTGATTTTACTGTTACTACTACCTTCGTATCTTCTCAATTTCATACGAGGAGAGCTCAGCCCTATTGGTAAGTTGTGACGAAGTGTAGAAGACTGAAAGCCCAGAACGAACTTCCGCTGTGGAAGCTCCCATGTTTATATTTCATTTACTAACCCTGAGCTAATTAACCGTTTATGCAGCGGATTTGAGTTAAAGCAGCTCCAACCTAAACCTTACGTTATAAGCTAAGGTGTAAACCTGGAGTAAACATTCAGCATCATCTTGCGATGGTACCTAAATATGTATTTTTGAATTCCCATATTTATAAAAATTAAAATTTGCAATACCAAATGTTACAGTGAATGCGTGAAGCAGAGAAAGCGTGCTTGCCGTTTTTTATATGGCGTCTATTTAATTATATTTAGTGGAAACAGTGCTGAATATTATTCCAAGAGTGCTTTTCCATATACATCAACAATTGATCAACGAATAGAAACAATTATCAACGCCAATCGACCAGTTTAGAAGAGATATTTACGTTGACCTACTTCAACTTCATGTAAGAGTCTTAACATGGAAAGATTTTATTGTTAACACGCTGATATTATTTATGAAGAATTTGGCATACAAATTGAGTAATGCTGTGGATGTAGGATTTGAAGAAGGCCTTTGTCGTCGTCGTTTTACCTTTCCGTAATTATGTTGGAAATCAGGGATATCATTTTCCTGTAACGTCACAGTTAAAACAACTGGTTTGAGCAGGTACGTTTTGCATGCGCGTTTCTAAGTATTTATTGATTTAAAGGTATAATTCAGGTAAAGTATCGATGTTGATTTTGGCGGGATATTTAAAATTGGCGCTTCATCTGAGCATAACGTTTCCCAAATTTTGTTGTCATAAACCTGCCCAAATTAAATTTTGGACATACCAACACTACATTATTTTTTTTACCAAAAAATAGATACCAGGTATTTATATAGGCAAGTACAAAAGATCAGTTCATGCAACGACCTACAGAGCAACTACAACAACAAGTCAGTAAGCAAAATCAACATCATTGGCGTAACCAACGTGAAATATCACAATCGACACAAAACAAGTACAATTTAAATACGAATTTTAGTTTCAATCGAAAAGTGTCCTTCTCAGATCTAACTTGTTAACCTTGTAAGTAAACTTCATGAAAGTATAAAAGTTTGTGACAGTTCTCTGCGACTTATACAAGTTCTGAATGTTTTGAATAATCTCAAAATCCTCAAGATCTTGTACGTATCCATTTATCCACCTTCTGAATATTTGAAGATTCTGGGAATTCTTAATATTCTGATTGTAAGCGTGTTGAAGATGATGAAAATTATATGGCAGATTTTGATGGTTTACAAAACAGTAAAATATTGTAATGATTTCGAGGATTTTAAAAGCGAGCGCCGCTCTAGTTTTTCTAGCGCCATCTGTGACTGAAAGTGGCAATGTCTAAACTTATGAATCTATGAATCACTCAGCCAGTGTGCGATGAACTGTTTCTTTCAATCGACAATATATCATTTTGCGCTCTTAATACATAAATAGCTATTGGCTAACGTATAGTTAACTACTGGTGGTGTAAAATTAAGAAAGTTACAACCCATGATGACATTGATGACTCCTAATAATAGTAGAACACCGCCGTACTAGTTCCCTCCCTCGCCCCCCTGTTTTGGAGAGTTTCCAATGTCATGGTTTTGGAATTTTCCAGGTTACGTCACTAGGTCATAACCTTGGGATTTCCCCGATTACATCACAGGGTCATTACCTTGGGACTTCTCCGATTACGTCGCAAGGTCACGACCTTGGAATTTTTTCAATGTCATGTGACGTCGCGTGGTCTTGGGATTTCCCAAAGCTATGGCCCCGGAATTTCCCAAGGTTATGGTCAATCTCATGGCTCTGGGACTTCCCAAGGTCATGTCTCTAGGATTTCCCAGATTTCCCCAAGGGCGTGGCTCTGAACTTTGGTTTCAAGCCTTGGATGCTGTACCAAGATTCTGGTTTTGGATTCTGGGCCAAGGTCATGGCCTTGGTACCGTCACTAAGGTGTGACCTTATTACAAGCTGTGAGATGAGGGCGTACAAAGCAAAACCAACGCGTACCATAAGTAAATATGGTGGGATGAGCTTGAACTTGGTGTATTACAAAAAAAAACCGAAACTATTCTTAAAGAATGACAAATTATGTATTTCAACATTTTGACAGAAGATGTACAAGCAAGCAAGCGAGCAAACAAAACAAAAAAACTTTGCTTATATGTAACGTTATCCTAGTTCTTGTTTGAAAATCCTTACTTTTTCAAGGCGTACTCTTTCTTGTTACACGTCATGTAAATTCGCGTTTCAAGAAAACCCAGTTTCAAGGTAAATTCAGACTTTGTTTATATACGAGTCTTCTGTAGGAATGTATGAGAGAATTTTCCAGAGCGAGTATTCCAGAAGGGCGACTTTTTGAGCGAATATTTCGAGAAGTTACAGTGTACTACTAACACAAAAAAACATTGTAGTAGGTATACTGTCATTCTCACCTTTATTGATTTATAATTTAAAAATAATAAAAGTGCGCAAAAATGGTAGCGGGTAATTCGTACAATTGCCTGTAAGATTAATAGTTCCTTATTCTCGCGGCAAAGCGTGAATCATAAACTAATTAAATGTATAAATAAAACAAAACTTTTGTGGATTAACCACAGAAATTTTGGAACTCATAATTACATCGCAAACCTATACTTACCTACAACGCCTCACTTTCCTGCGAGACTGAAACATTTGATCTTAATAACCTTTGATGTTTCATCATCTTACAAAAATTAACTTACCACCTCACCTGTTAATTTTTCAGTTACCTTGAAGGTGTAAATCTAAACGCCTTGATACCCATTTGATATTTTCAATTTGTTTACTATTATCTCTTTTACGTTTTGTTTTAACGCTCATCGTTAGCGAAAAACTTGTTCCACCAGACCATAGCTGGGAGATATAATTACGAGCAAATGATATCATCAATAATGCTTGTCCAAAAAAACTCGATTGGATGGATAATCTTGAGTGTATTAAATAGTTTAGGACAATAAACCGTAACCAATTAACATAAAAACTTGAAAACTACAAGAAAATTTAATTAACCGCGTATAAAGAAGGATTATCTCTAGAATTCACTAATACGAAATAGTTCTTAGCTATTCGTTAATGCCACTAAATTACTAATTGATACTAATAAAAAATCACTAAAAATAGAATAATGACTTTCTTTTTTATATTAACGGTGAAGGATCCAAATTCGTGTGGTGGGTGGCGTTCTTCATTATACCTGTGAGAATCTAATTAGTTGATGTTCAGTATGAGAGAAAGAGTCAACAAGTGACGCCATAATTTTTAATATTATTTGTGATGTTCTTTTAACGCATAATAGGCTATTAGAATGCTGCCGGACCATCTTCTTGTAAGCATTCAATTGAAATTATATACCGCTTAGTAATCATAACAATTCGCAGAAAGTAGAACACAAGCTTATCTTAAAAATTAGTTCACTCTGTATTAAATATGCAAAATTTAAGAATCGGTAAACACAAATATCATAGCACTCCAGTAAGGAAGAAATAGTGAGTGGTGTCTAATATTTTCTACGCTAGAATACCATGTTACAGACCAAGAAACCGAACCACCACGGACCTGGCCCCGAAACTACACACCAAACGTCAACCCTTGCGTTTTCCGAGTACCTTGTTTCTTCAAAGAGAACATAATTTCCAAAAATTTGTACGGAAAGACATAAAAAACAATTTTTCTCCTTTCCGTCGTTTTAAATATGTAGCAATAATATCTAATAGAAGAGATGGCACCAAAGCGTGATCTACTACGGCTCTAGAAGGATCCATACCGTTCACCTTGACTTCGGGCGAGAGGCGACGGGAGGTTTGAGCGAGGTGAAGAGGCACAGCCACCGAAACCGTGCTTATGTCCCATCCGGGAGCGGAATATTGAGGCGCAACATGATTAATTTAGATGAGGCTTATTCAGGCACCGACACGTAGAGACGCGATTTGTTAAAAGGCACCGAAATGTTTCAGTAGGTACCTAGGCGATTTCGTATAGAGTAGTACATTTCCACGGTTGTATTAAAAAAGTAAGTTCCAATGGTATTTCAACATAACAACACGAAGAGGTTAGCAGAAGAATGTACACCACAAACCTGAGAGTCTTCAACCTTTTACAAGATGCCAATAAAAATTAGCAACCCTTTTTCGGGAAAGAATTACCGAACCACCCTGTGTTTTATAACCATCCGTTACATGCAATTCATTTAATGTTTCAATTGCAGCATTAATTGTTTTTAGATTAGTGTGGAAGACCCAAACTCAGTCTCTACATTTAATTAAGGGAGCCATTAGTTTATTTGATTTTATTGATCCTCTGACTGGAGTCGTCTAGGACGTGCTCCACTTATCACTATTTGGCCACTTCCTATGTTTGTATTTTACTTTTAGAAAACATATTGTAATTAAGACTTGATTCATTTTATCCCTCAATATTGTGCTATTTTTGTCGTATCAAAATAAGTGCTGGGATCTTATTATTTCTTGAAGAATCTCGGAGTTTCTTCAAATATTCTTTATCGTTTCTTCTGGTTTGCTTTTTTACTTTGATTTGATGTTAAATCAGAAAGGACTAATGGTCCAATCAAATTTACTTTATAGGAGTGTAAACGAATACATTTTCTATTTACGTATTTCAACTGCCTCGTCCCTATCTATACTAACGTGTATTTTTTCCAGCGGGGTGTTTAACAATAAATGGCTTAAGTGCATCAATATTATGGGAGAGGGAGACCTATAATGAAAAATAAAATAATCAGAACAATCGTCTTCTGTTTCGTGGCGAAGTAGATTTCTTTTCTGGCGTCCCTCGTATATCTTGTTTCGGAGCTATCAGACTTTCTGGACCGCAGATGGTAAATCGAATTCAAGAAAGGAATTAATGAAAATCGCTATCGCCATTCGAATGGATGCGTATATATGACTACGTGTATTTAGTAGGTATGTTGTTCTCTAAATCAACATGCACTGTTTATGCATAAGTCGGGCAGAGTGAAGATCATTTTGCAATTAACATAATTATAAAGTTCAAATTTACGAACGTCTTTCCAAATTGTCGGCAGTGTATCTACTTATAGGTGTAGAAAAGATAAATAAACGCCCCAAAATTTTGAAATAGTGTGAATGTGCCAACGAACTGAATAGGTTTATCAATAAAGACGTGTTGAAACTAAAGCTTTAAACGGCATACCTATACCTATAATGTAAGAAGAGGGGTTCTTACCATTTAAACAGGCTTAAGTAGATATACGTGTATAACTTCCAACTGTTAAGTGCATCCCAATTGGTGCAAACAAATACTTCAAGATGTTTAGTTTTTAGAAAATTCAACAAATCCTTTTAAATTCCGTAAGAAAAGACAGGTATTAGGCCACTACAAAATCGAACGCTCAAGAGAGTTAGAGAAGAACGAAACTACTCGACTACCGCTTGTTCATTTTGTTTTTATTTAGACGCATAAAGAAATAAAAAGGCAGATGTTTCCCCAAAATCTGTATAGGGGAAAGATTGCATCATATCAATTTACTTTTGTGTTTAGCTATACACAGTGAACCGTTTAAGTACATACAATAGTGATATCAATAATTGATCGTAAGAGGATTTACACAGCATTTAACGCATTGTCGCTTATGTATCTTTTTTTATAAAAGAGGATTAAGTTTTAATCTGATATGATATTGCTTTCATTTTGAAATTCTGATATATAATGGCGTCTTAAACGTTTATTAAATAATGATTTAAGTATCGTCCATTATTCTTCAATATATCGGAGATACACTGCACCGACCATAAATTGCGCCTTGGGGACCTAACATTTACTGTGCGCGCTATATCAAAGAATTAAATGAAACAAATTACCTAAGTCTCTTCCTTTGTTCTGAAGTTGGATCTATTTCACGTACCTAGATTGAATGACAACACTTAAAAAGGAATAAAAGGTGTTACAAGCTCGTAGATTTTCAATTCATACATACTATACACGGTGGCGCATCAACGACGACCCACCATTAATAAACCCCTAAAGAGCATCTAAAAAAACGGCAGAGCACCTCGGTGTGACTCTACGGGCTCATTGGATTTGACCCATTTTTAATTAGCTTGTTACATGTGGTATATAGGTCAACCGGCTTTATGTTTCAGTGGTAGAGTGTTGGACTATAAATCCGGAGATCGGGTGTTCGAACCTGGGTTGAGGTGAATTTTTCATCTGTTCCAGAGATGGGAATTACATTAGACCAGTTTCGTCTCCACCATTGTAAACCCAAGAACAAAATTGCCGCCAACGTAAGTCAATTACTGTTGTGGAAAAAACATGTTCGCCAAATCTAGTAAAAAAAACACTCAACATTTTAAGCGCCCAATTCAAACTGTCTGCAAACATTTTGTCTCGCCCGGTATAAGCAAATTGAATTGTGTTTATTCAGTCTTAATTAACATCGATATCGTACAGAAAAATAACGAAATGCGCGCTTGATGGGTTATAAATCTGTCTGCAAATAAGTGAGAAATATTGAAATGTAATACATCCATTTATTTAAGAACCGTTATAAATTCATCAATAATATTAATTTTATATAATAATAAATAACGTTACAATATGTAATTCTCATCTTTACAAACGATATATTACCCTTTTTTATATGTGCCCTTGTTCATTAATTTTGGAATATGCGATGCACCTACATAACGTTTATTTTATATGATCGGAAAAAGCACAATAAAAGGGATTTGCTTTTCAACAACTATAGCGTCTCTCTCTCTCGCTTCCTTTCTTTCTTTCTCTCTTTCTTTCTTTCTCTACCTTCTCCTTTCTCAAAATATAGAAGACCGGGGTCTCGTTGACCTCTAGGGCGAATCTATAGCATAGCGCATTGGATTACAAAATTTACTAGCAGTGACAAGTCGAGGACTTTAAAATCCCAGGTATTGAGCGTAGTAGCAAAGAGTAGGTAAACTAATGACATATTTACTTTACTTTACCTACTCTATGCTAATAATTAATAACTATGGCCATAATAATAATAATTTCTCAACGGGAGCACCTACTAGAATGCTACTAGTAGCAGTAGCACAGATTTAGAGTATTTAAATCTGTGCTATTTTTTTTGTAGTAGGTAGGTAGGTATCACGCGCGCATAGTAAATCACAATGCGGCACATTTGGAGATATGTTTTATGTATGAATGAATCTACCAATTAAATATAAATTCTATGAATCTACTTCAGTCTCTAATTACACTGCCACTTTACATAAGTAAATAAAACACAAACACCTTGAGTGTTTATGCAACTTTACGTGTAAAATATTATGTTCAGAATTAGCATTAAGTCACCATCTACTGCAAATCCATTTAACTATCTTCGAACATATTACAGGGCAGAGAACGCTCGCTCATAAACTTACAGTTACCTCACCAAAGTGGTCCGTTGAAGTTAGAGCCCTACTTCGTATTGCGTCGTTTCCTCGTTTGTAAATATCAAAACGTGCTACTAAAATTACCCACTATGGAGCAGCACTTGCGTTTTTACGAAATAATAGTGTCATTTATTGTTTTCATTATTGAAATCAGAAAAAAATTCTCTATCAAGTGAGACGACAAAAAGTAAAAATGACTTTCATAATAAAAAACCAAGTTGATGATGGTTAACCGGAGACCGTTTATTAATATCACACTCACACTATGACACCACCTACTGTACGGTACAAAACATTAATTCCCCAAATTATAGATTATAACCACCAAATAATCCAAAATAAACACTACACATCACACAAAACCACAGGTAAATATTAACAAAAGAACTCAAAACAACACAACACAGGTACACACACGCATACACCCAATACCCTCCTCTTGTTATACTAACTCGGACAATACATAAAAAATTAAGATTCCAATAGCCATCTACTCCCAGCATCACTATTCCATCTGATATAATATTAAGCACCAATTGACGGTAATATACCTAGATATAATAGCGGTTGTTTCTAGATAGTTTTGTTAAATAAAAGCCAACCAATAAAGATTGTGAATACCGCTTCTTAATTTTCGTTTCGTTTGCTAATGTCTCAAATTTCAATCACAAAACCACAAATTTAGTCCAGTCAAATTACGGTTTGGGCTGGATGTTGTCACTTCACTCAACGACACCAAGCGCATCCTATGTAAAAAAATTCGCTGAATCCGAAAATCCTAGTCCCCCTGGCCGGAAACGCCCGAAACATATTGTTATAACCAAAAAACGAAGAAAAAATGGGAAAATGTCGTGTTTTTTCACATTTGACTTCGAATATCTCGTTAACTATTTCTCCGAGGGAAAAAATGAATAGAAATGTACTTGTTTAGAATAAAATTTTATATAAGATACAGTTCGTCGAGAACGCTCATTTTCAACTGTTATTGTTATTTATGGAAAAATGTAAAAAAGTAATCTCGAAAATTAACACTTTGTTATTACTAAGTAACATTCATCCGATCTTTTTGAAAATCCGTATTTAGTAACTTCTTTTGATAACAAAACAATATGACAAACCAGATCACCGTAGGTTTCATACCCATTGATTAATTAAATAAACAAGTAGAAAAAGGGATGCTTTGTCTTTCAAACTGGGGGACTACAAGAGCGTTCCCAATTTTTTTATACATAGTGGAACCGTAAGGCAATCTTTTCCAATAATTGTCCCGATCATTTTTGCAAATCAATGGACAATGGAATTTTTTTAGTTAACTAACAAATCGAATAGCTTCCGAGATTTAACAAGAAAAGTAACTCTATAATCGGCCCTTGGCACTCGGATTAATAAAAATCATTCATTTTGGTGAAATAGAAGCATGAAAAAAGTTCACGCTGTAAAGAATCGATCGGTGCGACCCGATTTGCAAAATCATTGTTGGTTGTTTCGAAAACTGGCTTCAAAGTGAAAAGCTGATTTCTCGTGAACTGTTAATTGGATTTGGACGTATTTTTTTTTAATGTACGGTTTTCCGAGAGTTTTACATTCGCCTATTATAGAGTTGTATTATTTTGTTAAATTTCGGGAGTTATTCCATTTGTTAACTAGGAAAATTCTTCGGATTGTTAAAAAAAAATTGCACAGTCCGTCGATTTGCAGGAATCATCGGGACAATTATTGCAAAAGATTGTTTTAGGGTTATAATATGTACCTATAAAAAAATTGAGAACACTCTTGTGCTCCCCCAGTTTGAAAGACAAAGCATCTCTTTTTCTAATTGTTTATTTCATTAATCAATGAGTATGAAACCTACGGTGATCTGGTTTGTCATATTGTTTTGTTATCAAAAGAAGTTACTAAATACGGATTTTGAAAAAGATCGGATGAATTTTACTTAGTAAGCAATAGTTACCGAGATATTGGCCCGTATGAATAAAAGTAAGCAAATGCTTATACTTGCAAAATTCAAAGTAAATACTCGTAAGTGCTCCTTCGCACTGAGCGACTTAGCAGCGCTTCTAAGCAGAATGACAGGACGCAGTGCAGCGCTGCTAAACCATGCTAAACAGACCAGTATGAAGGGGCAGTTACGAGTATTTACTTTGAATTTTGCAAGTATAAGCATTATTGCTTACTTTTATTCATACGGGCCATTGGCAGTCAAATGTGAAAAAACACGACATTTTCCCATTTTTTCTTCGTTTTTTGTTTATAACAATATGTTCCGGGAGTTTCCGGCCGGGGGGACTATGATTTTTCTATTCAGCGGATTTTTTTACATAGGGTACGTTTGGTTTCGTTCAGTGAAATGACAACATCCAGTTTATACTACTTTGAGAGCTAATTTGACTGGACTATAATTAGGGTAATCACTAACAAAACTATGTTGCATGATGCACCCAATTAAGAAAAAACAAGGAATATATATATCTTCAAAACAATTTGCCATACCCCCTTTTTCATTTATAATTTAAAAGGGGTAGCGTAGGCGGTACAACTGAATATCGAGGTAAACGCTGCACTTTGTGACAAAAACATGAAACTCGGTACACATGTTTATTAGGTCCAAATAAAACTTTTGACCCGCAGCACCCACCGAAATTTTCGTGTGGGTTCAAAATTTGAACACTTGTTCAAAAGGGTGTTCAAGATTTTAAACCTGTAAAAATTGATGAATTTCGGCATTCTAGGGGTCGTTTTTGAATGATTTAGGGTCGCTGGTGCTATGGCGGCATTAAAAAAGTTGTAAATCTGACCCTTAGGTCCCAAATTTGGAGTATTTTCAAAATAATGGTTAAATTTTGCATTTGATAGTTTTAACCCTGCGTGATGTTTCGGATGTCGATTCCAGCTAATGTGGACGTGCACTACTAGCTAGAAATATTATATTGATGTTAAAACAGTTTCTGGTGTGTAAATAGGCCGTTAATCGTTCAATAATTTATTCAAAATTTGGAAATTCCATACATGAAGGATTTTGCCGTTCTTGGTGTCGTTTCCATATAATTTGTGGTTGCTGATGCTGATTTTGTATTCAGAAAACAGATGCGACTCATAGTTAGGCCCTTTTCATACTATTTTACCTATAAGAGAGAATGTTCGGTGCAGTCATACCTTTGTTGTCCCGGATTGCAACAACTATTGAATAACAAAGAAAGACGAAAGAGACGGACATTTCATAAGATTCGGAAGTGGACATGTTCTCTGACGGGATATGCCCCCTATGCTGCCATTAATGCCCTCCCGTCATCGTTTGTTGGGAAATCTGTACTTCCAGTCAGTCTTGAGCTCACTCCACGACAAGTAACATCTCGCAGTGAGCTAGTTCCGTCCGACTCGTGCCCCTGGAAATGAGGATATTGCAACGATACCGTGAAACGCGATCGATCGCAACGCAGTGCCTGGGGCCCATTGCATGGTTTTTTGGGAATAAAATTTTTACATCCATAAAGCATTACCAATTTCACTAAAATAAAATATTTCATATTATGAGTCCTTGATTAGTAGAATAAAGTAATGTGGAATAGGTAAGTTTAAGCACAAAAAAGGGGCCCGTGCTTAACAACCCCTCGGGCCCCAAGTTTTTCTCTACGGCCCTGTACAGTACATACCGAAATATAGTTTCTTTCTATCGCCTTTGGCATATTTTAGGAATGACAACAAAATTCATCTTGATGACATGGCATTAACATATACCTACTAACAATAGGTAAGCAGGTACTATGCAGGTTATGTGTATTATTTACTCCTTAAAGTTGACAGTTGTACGAAAATTCAAATTTTAGCGCGCTTGCGTTTGCGCATGGAGTCAGTGTGCAACACATCTGCAATCAAGCTAGAGGCCGGTTATCTGGTAAAACAACTCAAGGAAGGGAAGATGATTAAAGCTGCTTTCATTCATAACAAAGCAAAGTGGCACAAAGCCTGTGCATCGAAGTTCCAAGGGGCTAAATTGGATCAACTTTTACTAAAAGTTCAGTCTTCTACCAGTGCTATTGACGTACCTGAAGAGGCACTGGAAGACTGGCGGCCAGAACCAGCTTCTGGCTGGTCAGGTCATGGTGGTAACGGTCTCTTAATATGCGTTTAGAGTTCCTACAGCGACGCACAGGGCCTAAAACGCCTGTGACTCGCAGCCTAATCGTATCGCCCGCCATCGGATGCACTTTGGGGGCTGCCTCGGCGACTTCTGGGAACACCTAGGCACTGTGTCGCGATCTATGGCGTTTCACGGTATCGTTGCGATATCCTCACTTCAAAGAAAGGTCGTCGCCAGAGGGGGCAGGGAAGGGAAACTGCCCCCGTCTAGAGATTAAAAGAGTAGCAAAATGCAAAGCAACCAAAGTGTCCTGCTTTTCTTGACCGATAATTCGTTATTTCAATTATTGTGGTTGTAGAGGTAAGACAGTACAACAGTAAAAGTTTGTGCTCTGCACCTTTGAATATAGGTATTTTATAATCAAAGCTCTGCACTATACCTACAATTAATAATTTTTTACCCTTTATATGTCAACTTGCCCATCTCTGGGCCATCAGCTGACGACACTCTTGCTTCAAGGGGCACGAGTCAGACGGAACTTGCTCGCTGAGTGATGTTACTTGTCATGGAATGAGCTCAAGACTGACTGGAAGTACAGATTTCCCAACAAACGATGCCGGGAGGGCAATAATGGAAGCATAGGCGGCATATCCCGTCAGAGAACATGTCCACTTTCGAATCTTAATGAAATGCCCGTTTCTTTCGTCTTTCTTTGTCATTCAATAGTTGTTGCAATCCGGGGCAACAAGGGTATGACTGCACCGAACATTCCCTCTTAATAGGTAAAATAGTTTGAAAAGGGCCTAACTATGAGTCGCATCTGTTTTCTGAATACAAAATCAGCATCAGCAACCACAAATTATATGGAAACGACACCAAGAACGGCAAAATCCTTCAAGTATGGAATTTCCAAATTTTGAATAAATTATTGAACGATTAACGGCCTATTTACACACCAGAAACTGTTTTAACATCAATATAATATTTCTAGCTAGTAGTGCACGTCCAAATTAGCTGGAATCGACATCCGAAACATCACGCAGGGTTAAAACTATCAAATTCAAAATTTAACCATTATTTTGAAAATACTCCAAATTTGGAGCCTAAGGGTCAGATATGCAACTTTTTTAATGCCGCCATTGGCACCAGCGACCCTAAATCATTCAAAAACGACCCCTAGAATGCCAAAATTCGTCAATTTTTACAGGTTTAAAACCTTGAACACTCTTTTGAACAAGTGTTCAAATTTTGAACCCACAAGAAAATTTCGATGGGTGCTGCGGACCAAAAGTTTTATTTGGACCTAATGAACACGTGTACCGAGTTTCATGCTTTTGTCACAAAATGCAGCGAAAAAATTTGTACTGCCTACGCTACTAGAGGAAAGTAATAATCATACGCTACAATAATTACATATTCTTCGAATTGTAGGTGAACTAAAACTAAAGAAAACAGCAAGCACAAGGAGACATTTTTAGCGTCACATGGTACAATGCTCTATGATCCAATGTGTCGCAACATGCAAAAATTTCTATTGCTTTCTACGAATTGCACTCAATCACAAAGAAAAATCCAACAATATTTTCAGTAGTAACTTTCGGATACGAAAAAAATTCTTTAACCTGCTTCGGGCATCATTTCAACAGAAAAAAAAAACTTTTATGTGTATCACTCATATCAATTGCTTTTATTAAATTAATAAATACAAAAGACAGCTGTTCAGAACAGATTATTTATTAAAGCTTCAATACTGAATTACAAAAATAAATAAGTAAAAAATTATCACAAAAAAAATTTCAAAATTAAAGTTGCGGCACTTTACAAACGCAATTACTCAGTACCATATACAAACAAAATTTAAAAAAAAATTATTTCAAAGAACCAGCAGCACATATAAAAATATCTGTCCCAATTTTCCAGTTTTACTTATTTTTTTTGTTTAATTTTTAGTTTACAAACGATTGAAGATCCATTCCCAAATTAAACCAAACTTACAAGATAAGATGTTTCTTTTTTTGGGTCCAACAAAGATGAATCGACGGAAATTATGCAGTTGTTGGTTTTTGAATTTATTCTACAAATCGCAGCATCAAGGAATGGATCTTAAGACATTTCAAAAACAATAAAAAATAATAGAACAATCGGTTATATACGCTGTGATAAAATAACAATCGATTTTCGCCTTAGCGAGCACTGGGATTGGTTTTTGTACTTGTTTGGTACTTCAAGTTAATTTTGTAAGAGGATTATTAATGAACTTTTACAAATGTATAAAAGGTATCAAAAGTACAAATCCTCCTTTAAAGCTATCTCTCAGTACCAAATCCAACTAAACACTATATACAAAAATCACACAATAGTTTAAATAAAGTATTGTTATGAAATGTCTTTTTTGCTATTCCTTAAATGACTCACACACTAAAAGTTGTTTTGTTATTAATAAAGATTAGTTATTGTGTGTAAAAAGTTGCAGGTGATAGTCTAAGCTTGACTTTCAGTAGTGGTGTTCTGCACGGATTGGTTTTCCTGTAACAAATGAAGTTTCATTAAATCTGCCAATAACTTGCATTAAACAAATATATGTTATATGAAGACCCATGAAATTTATAAATTCCCTTAAGTTCAAAAATAAATGAAATGCTGTGAGATCAAGATTTACCAACAGTTGCAGTGGGAATTAGTTTATTGTCTCTTCTCCGAATACAACAATCCACAAAAATGTTTCTTTAAAAAGCTCGAAATATTACACAAGATATTCGACCACTTTGTAGTAGTGTATAATAGTGGTACATAAAAATTGCCTCTAGACATTTACGACTTTAAAAAGCAGACAATAACGCACTGTTAGAATCTTAGTGTGTCATTGACCTTCAATATGTCATCCCCTGGCGGATTACAGCGAGTAGCTAGCGCAAAATATTGCAGGCGCACGGCGGTTACATAAAAATAAGATAAGGTTTTGAGTTTTCAAGTTTTTTTTTCTTTTAAACCTCGGATTACCGCAACCCTACTGCATTACTATCACCATATCACAACTAAAAATCAACAGCCTATTTAGTATTTTCCTACAATAAGCAATTCAATAAATAATTATTGCATTTGGATTTAGAACACAATTGGGAATAGTGATAGAACGATATCACTTTTTTTTGCCGATACAATATATCGGCCGATATATCGTATCGTATCGGCAAACAATAGATGGCGTTACTATTTAGACACGGTCAAGCAAAAACCGGGGAAGTCCCGATTTATAATTATTCCGTTGCAGTTGCAAGGAAACGTTTGGCATTGCGTCATCTATATCAAAAAGTTAAATTTTAAGTATATACTGTATTTAGAACCTGCTATATTAGGTATATTTTTTGTTGTTTTTTTTAACTTTTTTAGTAAAATTGTTAACTTTAGAATAAAACATTTTATTTTCTTTAATAAAGTATTTCATTTATGCACTGAAGAGTTAAAACAGCTAAAAAAATTGTTTGCCGATATATCGGCGCAATTACCTTGCCGATACGATACGATACCGATAATCGGCAACAATTGCCGATATACCGATATCAATATCGTTCTACCACTAATTGGGAACACCGATAATCACCTAATAAATCACTAAATAATTGTTTATAATAAATCATTTTGGTTATATGTTTCATTCATGAGAATTTCTGCAGTTTTTGAAAAAAAAGTTATTTGAATACAATGTGGACATGGGTCGTAAATAGTTCCCACGATGGATAATTATTTATTCCACACTGTATATTGCTGTTCTGGGTAATTCTTGCAATAATGTTTAGTCGCAAAATTCGGATAATTGTCCTAAAATTGATATTTTCTTTAGATATAATAAAAAATGTTTCAAACATTTTTAGGCTATTCGATTACCTAACTTAAAATTTTTGCTGTTTCGCCATTGGTATACCTAATAACAGTAACAGAAATAGCGCCAAACATCACCTTCAGCTAAAGCTCATTCATGAACATCATACAGTGAATTTTTTTTTAATGCGAACATAGGAGTTTGCATGCAATGTAATTTCCCTATGTTCGATTTTAAAAAAAACACATCAATCTATTGAGTGGTTCAAATGAGTAGTAGATACAATTGACGGCTGTCACATTTTTAAAAATACCGCCGTCCAATTTAATTACGAAATCGGTTAAGTTATTGCTTAGAATGTCAAAGAGGACACTTTGAACATTTATTGTAGTTGTTTTCGCTATTTATTTTCTTATTTTCTTCGTTTATGTATTGAATAGATCAAATTAGTAGAATACCAGGTGCACAACCTACAAATAATTGAAGGTTGGTTCACAATGAGTTGTGGTGTCAGTGCGTGGCCTCATGGCCTGTGAGGTCAAGTTATCGTAAGTTTAAGAAAAATGTTTCCTAATGTTGCTATGGCCTCACATGGCTTCTTAAAAAAAATCTTACCGAGTGCTCTTCATCATAAAGAGTATAGAGTCGCTGTTCATAGTCACACAACTTGGGCGATTTGGGAATGTGAACCGCGCACACCTCATAGATTGATGTGTTTTTTTTTAAATCGAACATAGGGAAATTACATTGCATGAAAATCCTATGTTCGCATTAAAAAAAAACTCACTGTAGGTGTACACATTAGAGATGATTTAGTGATATTTTTAAGTAAGTGTTAATGGTTACTGTGCAATCACATGAATAAAACTAGATGCTTCAATGTTTAGTAAACAGACAAATTAGTTCAGTTACGATGATATTCAAACTAGAGCACAAAATTGTTTTCATACTTACATCAGGCTTAGTAGTATCAGAAAGATCTTCAGCCTGAAACAATAATAGTGAATAACATTTTTTTTACCTCTCGCAAACCTTACGCATTTTGCAATATTCCCAAGCAAATGAAAACTGATAAATGGCTATCTATGTAATGGAAAGTGTCATTTTGTGTAATATGCAAACCAAATCATAAGAATTATTGAGGTTCACTTCCCACAATCTTCCTCAATTTTTCGAACATAATTAGTTAGAAATGACATTTTATCACAACATCCAGTATAATTAGTATCAACTGCGTTCTTAAATGAATTAACATAAATAATACCAGCGAAATTAGCGTTGAAAATAAGGGAAATGAATCAAGTATACCTTCAAAGAGATGTAAATTTTTTCTGTGGTATAGTAGTTTATTTCTAGCTTTACAATCGATGGTATCACTTTTGCTGCCTTTGAAGTATATCCTGTATCCTGTGTTAACCAAATTAGATTCACCCTTACAATTTTGGCAAAATTGGCGGTATGAATATAAAATTTTGTTGAGCGATATTATGAATATAATGAATTAAAACAGTAACCTATTTGTTTTTAATGGAACACCATGTATATTTTCATATTGTTGGATACTACAGACCAGTTTTCAGCAATTTATACGAGGTTCATCACACAAATCTTAAATTTCATTTTTTGATGTGGTTGGCCATGAATTAATCAAAACTGTTTTTCATTGAGTCTACATTTTGCCTAATCGATCCATTAATGAGGATTTTAACTATTTTGAAATTATCATACATACATAAATTATCGAAAACAATGTACCAGGTGTGAAATAAGTCTATAGAATCCAAAACCTGTAAAAATATACAAGATGTAATTTAAATTTAGAAATGTATGGTATGGAATTACTATTTACCCCACCAAAATGTTATACCACATCACAGTTACAGGACTGAGCCTAGTATGAAATTAAAAAACGTTTTAATTAAATTCAATCCAATACTATAGATCAAACCGTTGCCATCTTGCAGATTAAAACAATTTTAAAAAAGCAAAAAAGTGCAAACAGTGTAAAATATTTTCTAAACCTAGAAAGCAAGCATAGCATAGCAAATTTGAGTTTTCCATCCTCAGATTTGAGGACTTAATATCACAAAAGCGCCCTAACGTACGATAAAATGAAAAATGTCTGCCTATATTTGAAATAAGTAATGGTTACTATGATTGGTAAAACTTTAATTTTCATAAATATCTTGGTTACTTAATCCTGCCAAATAACTGCTATCACAATTGAAGCAAATGAAAGTTGCAAAATTTAATGATTTTTAAGCATCAAGCTAGATACCTTTCCAGATTCTGAAACAGAATCCCATGCACGTCGTGGACCACCACGTCTGCGGTAACGTTGTTGTCTTGGAGGACCACGGCTACTGTCATCCCCGCTTTGTTCACCTTGGCCATCTCCTTCCGACGAACGAGGTCTTCTACCTCCACCACGGCCGCCTCCTCTGTAATTTCTAAAAATGATGCTTGTAAATAAAAAAAACATGCAAGTCACACACACAAAAATTTGACTGAGCGAGAACTCACCTGCGGAAGAATCGTTTTGGGGGTCTACGACCACGAGCTCCGCCATCTCCTTCACCACCCTGTTCCTCATCGGAGCGAGGCGGGCCACGATACGAGCGGTAATATCCGCCGCCACCGCCGTAACCACCACCTCCTCCAAAGCCGCCGCCGCCGCCGCTATACCCGCCACGTCCACGTCGCGGTCTATAGCGTCTTGGCGGCCCTCCTCCTTCAACTACCTCAGATGATTCTTTTCCTTCCTCCTCAGGGCCGCCATACTCTAAAACAATGTGACGATAGAAATTCGCATCGTGCACGAATTACAGACATACCGTCTCTTGGTGGACGACGAGCTCCTCCTCTGCCGGCGCCTCGCCCTCTACGCGGATAAAACCATTGACGAAATCCACGTCTTCTATCAGCAGCATACGGTGACCCTCTGACTGGATCACCATTGGGACCAGTTACATTGGCTGCTTCATTGCCTTTCTCCCCTACCACTACACTGAACTCGACTACCTCCCCATCGCCCACTGAGCGAACCGCTTTTTTGGGGTTGTTCTTGATGATTGCAGACTATAAACAATCAACGATATTAATATAAAATAATTACGTCGTTAAAATTACAAAAATCGCTTAAAAACTTAAAAAATTGTGATAAATCAAACATACGGTAAGTACAATCTTTGATTTTTGTAAAACGATTATACTGCTTGGGCGTCTATTTTTTATTTAGTACAACGCATCACAACACATGCGCAGCAATAGGTAACGTTTGTTTTACCTTAAAATGACCTCCATATTACTTTTTTTTAGATTATTTTCCCAAAAATTGTGCTATAATCCATCATAGATTTAGTTATTTTTAAAAAACTTACGGAATTAAGAGATACCAATGCTGTGCATTTATATGTTGTTCAGATTCGTCACTACCATTGGGATCTCCGCAACAGTGTAGTCAGTTAAATGGAGGCAAAGTTTCATTACTTTTACATAAATTTAAAAAAAACATTGAAAATCAAATGTTTTATATTCATTTCTCAACAAAACATCCACGGGTATCTAGATCTTGCTGAATGAACATTGCTCTGATGGTGATACATTCAAATGAATTTCTTTTTCTGTCCTTTATCTCATTCCATAGAAATCCAATATGGCGTCCATAAAAAAATAAGAAAGTAGTAGCCTACCTGTAGCTTGTACATCTAGCGTGTTAAGGAAATTCTGATAACAAATTCTCCGAAAAAACGTGCTCATAGGAGCTGCTAATGGGAAGCGTCCATTTTTCAACAACCTTTCAATAAGTGGTTTCAATAGCTATCGAGTCAACGGTTTAACTTTAAATATTTTAGTTTGTTACCTGAAGATGATTAACAATCGAAACATGTCGTAACATTTCACAATTATATCTGTTCGTCAACAATTAATTACCATGGGGAAGGTTTTGAGGAATTGAGTTGTTTATTTTCTGTAAGGGTAGTTATGTAAAAATGAAAAGATTAGCGCAGAATAGGAAAGGGAGGACTGCGTCAAACCAATCCTAGGATTGTGCACTCTGAGTCATTTATTGTTTCATTTTGAGTTTTGAGCTTGTGTAAAGAATTTTGAATTTAATTAACAATATGGCAGTTAAATCACCTAAATCATCTCAACCATGCTTGATAATACCCAATTGACCATTGCCTGAAATAAGGAAACAATTTGGATTTGATCGAGTTACAAAGTGTAATGTCAGTTCTATTGAATCTTTTTATCTGCAATGTCACTTATCACAAAACTATTTATAGCCACTTTTATAGCTTCTTCTCAAAGTACATTGACCCAGAAATCTTTGAACTATTCCTACAAATAATAATTTGAAAATAAAACCAAAATCGTTATCGAACTATGACAAAGTTTTTGAGGAGTACAGGTTGGGATAGCGAAACAAACATAGCTCAGTCTAGAGTCTTGTATAAAGAAATCTAGTTAACCAAATTACATTCTAATATTTTGTCAACTGAATCTTTCCTGGCATGCCTTCATTTAATCTCAAAAATGTCAAGTTACAAGACATTTACTTGCAGCACTGTCGTCCCTGTTATACTGATAAAATAATTTCTTCCCATCAAAATATTTGTTGAAAAATTAAAAAATGTAGCTTTTACATTTAATTAAAAAAAGTACCTAATATTATGTAAATGGTGTGAACGTAGACAGTGATAACTGAAAGTGAGGTAAACGAAATAAAACCGACCAGTTTTCCAAGTTTTTTTTTTACAGAAACGGGTTTAGGCAGGTATCCTACTGAAAAATTGCTGATTTTACAAAGAAACTTTTAAATTTATGTACGTTTGGTTTGATATAGAAATGTATACACAAAATTAAAAAAAAAGTTGTGGACAGATCTAAACATATGTAATGAAAAACAAGTTAAAAACCACTTATTAACCATACCTTACTATTTATTATTGTATTATTTATTAATATCTGTATCTTGTTAAACTAATTAAAATACTATTGTTATTGTTAATAATTTATGTATAAATTGGCTTGGCCGTCAATAAAAATTATTATTATTATTACCAAGGTTGAAATACAGACCCTAAAAATCACAATAAATCTTTAATTCCTTAGACTTCCCTAATAATATACAATTAATGTCAAGCCGCTTTTTCAGTACTCGTTAAAATAATAAAAAAAATGCAAATATAAGCATGGCCCAAAAGCCGCCGATTCCGTTATACAGTAAAAAATTCAAAAAAGGCTTTAGAGAAAATCACAATCTTTTGAAATTTTTGCTATTTTTATTGAATCATTTTAATCATTTTTTGGATCTCTTTGGGGGTCGTCCATTGATCATGTGAAGTTAAAACATTTTAGCTGAAACACTTTTAAATAAGGCACAAAAATAATAAATGTAGTGCAAGTATCATCTTACTTTCACAATACATCATCAAATGTATTAGAAAAGGGATTAAAAACGCAATAGGCACAATTTGAACATTTATACATTTGCTATCCAGTTTAAGTCATAAATTGCAGGAGTAGTCACATTTTAAAATTATTTACATTAGCCCCTAATTACAATCATGGCCTATTAAAAAATCACTAATACTTTTTTAATCGTAAATAATATACACAAAGTTACCATGACCTAATTAAAAGCGGTGAATGCTGATTAGTGTTATCAATATTGATTGTTATATGAAGCAGTGAAGGTGCTATGCAAAAAGCACTGGCTATATAAAGTATCTATGTCTAATGTACACTGATTCATACAAAAACCTAGAATGAGTAACAATAAGAAACCAAAAAAGATATAAATCAGCATGTTAGATTGTAGAATATAAAAAATAAAAAAGTACTTATAGATACATACCTGATGGACAAACACATCTTCTTTGGTGTCATTTCTATGAAGAAAACAATAATTAAAAAAATGTAGCAAATAATAGTATTTAATATGAAAAACTAATATATAAAATACATTATTAATGTACTAAGGACAGCATGCTAACAGTCAGAAATAAGTCCACCAGTAAATTACTGAGAATAATACAGGATTGTGACTATAAATGACAGAAATATGTAAGCATAAAATCAAGAATAGATATCGTTAGTGCCATCAGATGCAAAACAAAATGACCTTACCTGTTTATAAAACCATAGCCGCTTTTAACGTTAAACCATTTCACTGTACCGGTGACCTTGGTTGCTGTAAAAAAACATTACTTAAAACATTGTTCCCGATAAAATCATAGTTGCTGTTAAGATTACAATATCCAAGTGGATAAAACGCGAAAACATCCTACCTATCAAAGGGGCTAACAATAATTTGGAGGTTATCACTGGTGCACAAGGTTAACTTACACACACTGATAGTTATCCAACTTGATTACTTTTACATAATTTTTAAGAAAATAAAAACATGGGTCGTAAAAACAGTTTAAAAAATCACGCGTGGTAAACTAATTAATTTAAATTTTATTCATGATTATATCGTTTGATTTCATTGATGGTAGAGTCAAGGACGATCAACACAAAAGATTGGCAAAAATTATAGACCACAAGCTTAATGGGTGTAATTATCTAAGTTGAGCAAGTTATAGGTAAATGACACTTTGAGTGGGTCGTAGTACGAAATATTTATTTTAAGAATAATGAAAAGATGAATTGAAGATAATGTACTTGTTATTGCACTTATTTTGCATATTTGACGTAAGTTATGACAAGCGCATAAAATTTTTAAAAGGAGCATTTTTGCATTTAAATAATGGCAATAAAAGACTATATCGGCGACAAAGCCAATAAATTAGCCATGTGCCGATTTAAAGATGGAGGAAGCAACGCGGTCGAACGCCGACACGAAATTAAAGTATACACAAAAATGATGTTACAAGCTCTCACCGATAATTTGCTTTCCTTGAGCGGTCGCCTTGTCTTGTTCGGGCGCCTGTTCCGCTTCAGCCATGATGTTATCGGGGCCGGTGGTAAGATTTTCTTACGCCACTACCACTTCAGATGTTGATCTCTATCCAGCTCTTGCAGTTGTTAACAATCGTTAAAAATTTCGGGCTTGGGAGGGTGGCTATGTTCAGCACGGGCAATTTTGGGCGATCTGATTGGTCGCTGTCAATCACGTGACCGCATCTTCTATAATTGGAACTCAAGATGGCACTGTACTGCTGAGATTTTAAATGAAATGTTGCCGCCTTTACAAAATAACGCTAAATGTAGTATTCAAATTCGTCAAATTAAACATGAAAAGGGCGCGAACTCTGCTATTTTATATGTTCTTCTCTCTTCTAACGCACAAAATTCTGTATTTTATTCAATTCCCTTACCGATCTCAGACGTCTCAACAAATCAAAGAACCGATTACACGATGTATATAGAAGTTCATTCGTGCCATTCATATCGAGTATATTTCTACGGAGATTCAAAAGTACCGCGAAACGTCCTTCTTTTCGACTTGAAAGAAATATGGTTTTGCTCGTATAGCTTTTTCCCTAAAATTTCCACAACCTCCCTAATCCATAATATCCACCACATTGTTTGAGATATGTCGCGGCCCAGCGCGATGGATACAAAAGGAGTGGAGATATGTATCCCTGTTAGTGCCTACCAGGGACGCATCTCCACGATAGCTAGTTGACTAAATCCTCGGAGAGGCGGCGACGCCAGGCATGTGCCAAAGTATCAAGCCTTTTCCTCAGAATTGCTAACTGTAAGTGTAGGGTAAGTCAAGGAGTGCGGTATCAGTTTCGGGAGACCTCTAAGATCGACATTACTCCACCATGAGCATTAAATAAAAAATTAATCATCCATTTTTAGCGTAACACAACGAAGTTGAGGTAAAGCTTATGTGTTCGTGTTTCCGTCTGTCCGTCCGTCCGTTCCATCGAGATATCGGCCCCTGGGCCACCTAGAGAATTCGGGTTTTCGCAAATTGATAGCTGTTATGGTCTATATTTGCCCATTTCGATCAGTTTCATTTAACTCCATATTTTGCGCAGACTGCGCAATGGCAACTTTCTTATTTATGGAGATATTTCTTTGAAATTTTAACCACAGACGCTTCTATAGTAAAGTTAAACATTTCGCACATAGTAAAAATTATGTGGGCATGCTAACATTCTTATTTATGGAGATCTTTCTTTGAAATTTTAACCACAGATGCTTCTAGTAAAGACAAACATTTCGCACATAGTAAAAATTATGTGTGGGCATGCGCAGTGATGTATGGGCATACTGCGAAATGGTAACTTTCTTATTTATGAAGATATTCCTTTGAAATTTTAACCGCAGATGCTGCTAGTAAAGGCAAACATTTTGTGTTACGCGGCAATACCCACGAGTGGGTTTTGGAACATTTTTTATTTAATGACCATGAGCAAACAAGAGATAGGAGATAGACTTATGAGGGCAAACTGGAAAGCTTTCTGTATAGCATTGCATTCTCTGCTTGAGCTCGTTTGAAGCAGATATAACAAAAACGACACTTTTTGTCGGGACTTGCGAGCGGAAATCGATTCCTGTTTGAGAACCCTGGATATTGAGTCTAACAATTCCTTCTCTTTGTGACTGATGCGCGCAAGTTGCACAGAAAGTTCTTCGTGAACGTGCTTTTTAATGGATAGCCTAGCCGTATTTGGTAGCAAAGCTACGGGGTTTCGCTTAGTTAGGGCAAAGGTGCTGATTTCTTGGACTCTTGGTCACTGATTGACAAAAGCGTAGCCAGAGCTAAAAATCTTTTAAGGTACGTCCTGGACTCGTCTCCATTTGGGGATTTACTGGTCAGCTGATCACAAAGCAAACACAATAGAGTTCATTCATCGTTCTTATCTTTTATTTATTTATTTATTTATTTATTTATTTATTTATTTATTTATTTATTTATTTATTTATTTATTTATTTATTTATTTATTTATTTATTTATTTATTTATTTATTTATTTATTTATTTAGTGTTTATTTATAAGATTCAGCTTCAGAATAGTCAACCCGAAAAAATCGTCCTCGGAAGATCTGCTCCTGGAGAATTTTCCCACAAAATATTCGCTCATAATAATTCGTCTCCCGAATATTCGCACCGGAAAACTCGTCCCGGAAGATTCGCCCAAGGAGATTTCTTACCTATAAGATTCGCTA
The DNA here is from genome assembly GCF_008802855.1 of Photinus pyralis. Classification (NCBI taxonomy): domain Eukaryota; kingdom Metazoa; phylum Arthropoda; class Insecta; order Coleoptera; family Lampyridae; genus Photinus; species Photinus pyralis. Next base: position 85,219 of record NW_022171768.1, read on the forward strand.
TGTGTAGCCTGTGTCATTAAAATTGATTCCTTAATCTCATAACCAAAGAGAAAACGCCCTTGTAATATCTATAATTGCTCAAAACGACTGATTGCCCCGTCAAATTTAATCAGGGCATTTAGGGTTATGTACACATCGTTTAATTTGCATGGTCCATTAACTTGCCTAAGGCATTTAAATTGTATTAACACAGGAAGGTAATCACATGAAATATTGGCTAATACCGTTGACTAAATGCTAATACTGTTGAGTGATTTCGTTATTCAATGCTAATATCGAAAATAACGATAATCGAATCAAAAAACCGGAAGGAAGGAGGAAAGGAAACTCGATCCAGGTAATAGTGACAGAAAATTATTCCAGGGCAAACCATCCAGGAGCGAATTTTGAGGGAGAAGATCTTCCGGGAGTGAATATTCCGCCGGTAGCGAATATTCCGAGGGGAATTTACTGGGGCGAATTTATCGCACAAGCATACTTACTCACCCATTTACTTGCGTCGCTTTCTTTTGAATGCTACCAAAATTTTAATTCTGAAATGTCTTGTTCGACTTGGCAACGTTGGAATCTGCCAAAATTCGCATGTGAACATTTCATAACCTTACATTTTATTTTCCAGTTTTTTAAAAATCTCAAATTGTTGTGTTAATAAATATGATCGCACTCGCGCCTCGACTTCGGTTTTTATCGAATTTTAGTAATAAGCCGTATAAAGTAAGTAAAGGCATTAGTTACGTATTAGTGTTATATCCATTGTATTTCTTTTAGTTATATTCAAAAAGATATGCCTCATATGTAAAGTATGCAGAACACAAACCAATTGAGAAGATTAGAAATATCGGCATATCGGCACACATCGATTCCGGTAAAACTACGTTAACCGAGCGTATACTTTTTTATACAGGCAGAATTGATGAAATGCATGAAGTAAAAGGTAAAGATAATGTGGGTGCTGTGATGGACTCAATGGAATTGGAGAGACAAAGAGGCATTACTATACAATCCGCCGCGACGTATACGATATGGAATGATCATAACATTAACATTATTGATACCCCTGGCCATGTAGATTTTACCGTAGAGGTTGAGAGAGCATTGCGCGTATTGGATGGTGCTATTCTGGTATTGTGTGCTGTGGGTGGTGTTCAAAGCCAAACGCTGACTGTCACTAGGCAAATGAAAAGGTACAACGTGCCATTTTTAGCATTCATCAACAAACTCGATCGGGCAGGCTCCAATCCTAACAGAGTAATTTCACAGTTAAGATCGAAACTTCAATACAATGCCGCCTTCTTGCATCTACCAATAGGATTAGAAGGTGAGCACAAGGGAATTGTCGATTTGGTCAGTCAAAAGGCGATATATTTCAACGGAAACTTTGGCGAATCTGTATGTTACGATGAGATTCCAAAAGATATGCGAGCTGAAAGTGACGACCGCAGAAGTGAACTCATTGAACATTTGTCCAATGTTGACGATAAGTTAGCGGAGTTATTTATGGAAGACAAGCCTGTAAATGAGCTCGATTTACATGCTGCGATTAGACGAACATGTCTAAAGCGTACCTTTACACCTGTTTTGTTAGGGACTGCGTTGAAAAATAAAGGGGTGCAACCTTTATTAGATGCTGTACTGAGGTATCTACCTAATCCAGGCGAAGTGAATAATTTTGCTCTCTGTGAAAAGGACGGCGAAGATACTCAGAAGATAGTTTTAAATCCTGCGAGGGATGATAGTAGCCCTTTTGTTAGTTTGGCTTTTAAATTAGAAGCGGGACGATATGGACAATTAACTTACATGCGATGCTATCAAGGTTCGTTAAAAAAGGGGGATTACATCTTTAATACAAGGACGTCGAGAAAAGTTCGTATTCCACGATTAGTTCGTTTACATTCGAACACAATGGAGGATGTGAACGAAGTTTTTGCTGGAGATATATTTGCGGTGTTTGGTGTTGATTGCGCCAGTGGTGACACGTTTGTGACCGATAATAAGCTCAATTTATCCATGGAATCGATATTTGTACCAGATCCAGTTGTGTCAATGGCGATCAATCCAGTAAATAATAAGGATCGAGACAATTTTTCTAAAGCTGTCGCAAGATTTACTAAAGAAGATCCTACCTTCCATTTCTTCTTTGACTCTGACAATAAAGAGACGATCGTGTCTGGAATGGGCGAACTGCATTTGGAGATCTACGCCCAGAGAATGGAACGCGAATACAATTGTCCGGTAGTTCTTGGTAAACCGCGAGTCGCGTTTCGCGAATCTCTGCTGCATCCTTGCGAATTTGACTATTTGCACAAGAAGCAATCTGGTGGTCACGGAGAGTTTGCACGAGTTATCGGCATATTGGAACCTTTGCCTCCTCAAAAAAATACCACTTTGGAATTTACAGACGAGACTGTGGGTACAAACGTTCCTAAACCCTTCATACCGGGTGTCAAACGTGGTTTCTTGCTTATGTCTGAGAAAGGATTGCTTTCCGGTAATAAACTTTCGGGACTTAAATTCCGTCTTATTGATGGAATGCATCACATTGTGGATTCCAGTGAACACGCATTTTGTCTTGCAGCACAAGGCGCAATTAAAGAAGGTAAGTCTCCACTTGATATACAAAAGAAAAGCAGCATGTCATGCCATCGTCATTCTCTGTATCGCTCCACATAGAGGAGACAGTTGAAAAATTGGTCAGAAGAGAGATTTAAAATGGCGTCCACTGTGGCAGCAGTTCACTTGCACCATCCAAATTTTCACTTTGCAGTGGTTTTAAATTCTCATTTTTGTGGTTGTAAACATGATGGAAGGTAATAATTCATGGCAGTTCAAAATTATATAGAATAGTTATATTTTATACCGTTTTTAATTACTACTTCATACTTAATTTTTTTTATAGTTTTCGAACGGGGTATATGGCAAATTCTTGAACCCATTATGGCTGTGGAAGTGACCACTCCCGATGAATTCCAGGGCTCAGTTATGGCTCAGTTAAATAAAAGACACGGTTTGGTAACAGGCACGGATGGAACTGAAGGATGGGTTACAGTATATGCGGAGGTACCATTAAATGATATGTTTGGATATGCAGGAGAACTTCGATCAAGCACTCAGGGAAAGGGAGAATTTTGTATGGAATATAGCAGATATTCTCCTTGTCCGGCAGAATTACAAGAGAAGCTAATAGAGGAATATCAGAAATCTCTGGGAATTTTACCTGACAAAGCTCAAAAGAAGAAAAAGAATTAATGTGATATTATTTTAGTTGCAAATAACTGATATTTATAATTTTGTATATAATGTATCCTTGTCAATCTGTGAATAAGTGAAATTATATTCATACAAACAAGGTCCCATATATGAGTTTATGATCATAAAAAACGTAATGCTCCTCTTATGCAACACACATTACAATTGTTACTATCGCTAGAAATTCTATTGTGTTGTCATTTTTGAATAATAACGAAATTTTTTCACTCAATGGTGGTCATTGAATAAATTATTAAATTTATTTCTTATTCAATGGTGTTCTGTACCCTAGTAGTGAAATTCAAACTCCGAACCAATTGGAAACATTTTCCCTGAAAATTACATCATTCAATGCTAATTTCAAAAGATAACTAATTTTTTGCTATAACCTACCTTATTGAATAGATAACTGCAACCTTGGTTTGTTTAGTTAATTGATAGAGCGAGTACAGTTACACAAATTGTAAATATTATAATTAATTGAATAAGTTTCAATTTCAAATTTTATATGTACAGGGTGGGCCGTTAGTGTGTGGGTGGAAGATTGTGGGTTTATTAACGCACATGTTTAAAATTCATTGTGCATGTGGGCATGTTGATTGTTGACAACCTAAAAATATTTTCAACAAAATTGCAATTGTTATACAGGGTGATTTATATCAAATTTGCAATTTTTTTAATGGAACGCCCTTTATATTATTGCATATTTCGATTCCTTGATAGATTTTAGTGTGATTTTATGTAGTAGGTACACATGATATCTAAAATAATGAGTTGTTTACCTGCCATCCGTCATTTTTTTCAAAAAGTTGAGTTCCTGTAAAAATTGAATAAGTTGCGTAGTTATCATAAAACTTAGAAGGCCGTGACTCTGTAGTGTTTCTAAACACGCAATGTACCGCCATACGCCGATCGCTCAAAGTTAAACTTCTTTTGTATTAAAAGAAATCACTCCGTCAATTTTCAAAACTTCAATCAAAAGTAACTTGATTTCTTTAAATGGAACTACTTACCACTTTATTAAATCAAATGTAGGATTTTATTACTTTAATACTTTTCTAACAATATAAGCATGTCGGTATTTATCTTTTACATATTCTTTGTAATTCAAGAATTTCAAATAATTTAGAGTGTTTATCGATTTTCAAAGCTTCTCACCAAGATATATAGAGATATCTTGCTTCTCACTATATCCAGTAATTAGTAGGCCGTGAAAAATTAAAATAAAAATAAAAGAAAAATAACAATACTATTTTAATAAATGTTCAAAATGTCTTTCGCGCTATCCTACCAAACAGTTATCGATGCGTTTAGAAAAGGATTCTTTGACATAAAGCATAGCTGACGTTATGGATGCGAAAGGGGGCCGGTACACTACGCCGAATGCCCACAACGCCGACACGATTTTTTGGTGGTCCATATCGCCGACTAGGGACAATACGTCGACGGATACTACGCCGACCGTGCCCACTTCGTCGAAAAGTGTACAAGGGACAAGCCCAACGTGACCACAACGTCGACTCATATAGTATGGTACGGAGTGCAACACCAAGCAGTTTTGGACGCTAGGACTAGGTTATTGTAGGTTTAGAATTTTTTTTTTAATTTTTTTTTAATTACAAACTCTTATAAATGAAACTGGACGGAGTGTGACACCAAGCAGCTTTGGATATTAGGTTATTTGTAGGTTTAGGACATTTTTTTAAACTTTTTTAAAAATACAAACTCGTACAAAAATAGTCCGCGTTGTGGTCACGTTCGGCTTACTGTCCCTTGCACACGTGTCGGCGATGTGGGCACGGTTGGCGACTGGCGTAGTGTCCGTCGGCGAAGAGACTGAAGGTAGGTATTTTGACGAGGCGAAGCCGAGTTAAAATATCAGTCAAATATATACAATATTTTTTTACATAGTGATGAAATTATCGGACTTTTTTAACGAAAAATCGTATGGAAAGTGGTACTTTACACAAATTTACAATGTACAAATTTAATTAACAATCGGTTGAGTTGTAGAAAAAATATTATATATATAACGCTAGCGCGAAGTCATTTCGGGCATTTGACTGATATTTTAACTCGGCTTTGCCTCGTCAAAATACCTTCAGTCTCAATGCGCGAAATTGAACTTCGCGCTCTTGTTATATAAATAACTATTTTCTACAACTGTCAAAAAAACCTGTCATTTTCTGACGGATTTCGAAACGCGAAATACTAGATTTTTAAACGGTTAATTAATAAATAAGTAAGGTTGCTATTGACAACGTGCGCGAAATCGTCAACAGTGAAAAAAAGTATTTCGCGCACGTGACAAAGTTGAACTTAAACAGCAAATTTAATTAACAATCGGATCAGTTGTAGAAAAAATATTGTATATAACGCTAGCGCGAAGTTATTTCGCGCATTTGACTGATATTTTGACTCGGCTTCGCCTCGTCAAAATACCTTCAGTCTCAATGCGCGAAATTGAACTTCGCGCTCTTGTTATGTAAATAACTATTTTCTACAACTGTCAAAAAACCTGTCATTTTCTGACGAATTTCGAAACGCGAAGTACTAGATTTTTAAACGGTTAATTAATAAGTAAGGTTGCTCTTGACAACGTGCGCGAAATCGTCAACAGTGAAAAAAAGTATTTCGCGCACGGGACAAAGTTGAACTTAAACAGCAATTTAATTAACAATCGGTTCAGTTGTAGAAAAAATATTGTATATAACGCTAGCGCGAAGTTATTTCGCGCATTTGACTGATATCTTGACTCGGCTTCGCCTCGTCAAAATACCTTCAGTCTCAATGCGCGAAATTGAACTTCGCGCTCTTGTTATATAAATAACTATTGCTATTTAAGTTCAACTTGTCATATGTGGGAAATAGGTACTTTTTTTCATTGTTGACGGTTTCGCGCACGTTGTCAAGGGCAACCCTACTTATTACATAACCGTTTAAAAATCTAGTACTTCGTGTTTCAAAATGCGTCAGAAAATGACGGGTTTATTTGACAGTTGTAGAAAATGATAATTATCGAGAGAATTTTCAACGACATAAACTTGAGAAGTCCATTTCCAATGTTTATACCAGTTGATTTGAAACAACAGCGATCAAGTAAGAGCATTGTGAAGTGCCATGATCACATTTCACAACCTAGTTCTCTACTAATTTTTGAGGATTATCGTCCACTTGCTCACCTTTGATCTCAGAAAACTTCAGCATACCTACCTACAGTTGTTCTAATATTTTTCAAAAGATCCTGTTTCTATTTAAATTATCTCTCGCAATACCAACACCAAAAAAGCAAAAATGCTAGCAAGTGTACGCATGGATGATGTACCTAATTATACCGATTGAAATAGTATATTGAAAGACAAGTGTTACAATGCGACCTATTGTAATACGACTATCTTGTGGCACGAGTGGCGACGCGAAGCGTAGCCACGAGTGTCCGCAAGATAGGAGTATTACAATAAAGCATTGTAACACGCGTTTTTCATACTATTTTTTCTATTTCGGTGCTTTAATTTAATTAAAAAAATCATTATCAGAAACTATAGGGAACATTAGAACTAACATGTTTTATGTTGGGAACACTTTTTATGCCGTTAAGTTTTAGGTTGGGAGCGTAGTAAGACTGACATTTTGAAGTTCAAACATGGAAGTACCCAACGAAGTACCTACTTGTACTAACTAGTAACTGCCAACTTAAGAGATGAGTTACCAAAAAAAACGACTATAATCACTGTCTTTGTACAACTGTTTTCGGAACAGTTGTACAAAATCATCATTGTGACACCGAAATAGAAAATAGTATATTGAAAGACAAGTGTTACAATGCGACCTATTGTAATACGACTATCTTGTGGCACGAGTGGCGACGCCAAGCGTAGCCACGAGTGTCCGCAAGATAGAAGTATTACAATAAAGCATTGTAACACGCGTTTTTCATACTATTTTTTCTATTTCGGTGCTTTAATTGAATTTAAAAAAATCATTATCAGAAACTATAGGGAACATTAGAACTAACATGTTTTATGTTGGGAACACTTTTTATGCCGTTAAGTTTTAGATTGGCAGCGTAGTACGACTGACATTTTGAAGTTCAAACATGGAAGGAAGTACCCAACGAAGTACCTACTTGTACTAACTAGTAACTGCCAACTTAAGAGATGAGTTACCAAAAAAAACGACTATAATCACTGTCTTTGTGCAACTGATTTCGGCCGAAAACAGTTGTACAAAATCATCATTGTAACACCGAAATAGAAAATAGTATATTGAAAGACAAGTGTTACAATGCGACCTATTGTAATACGACTATCTTGTGGCACGAGTGGCGACGCGAAGCGTAGCCACGAGTGTCCGCGAGATAGGACTATTACAATCAAGCATTGTAACACGCGTTTTTCATACTATTTTTTCTATTTCGGTGCTTTAATTTAATTAAAAAAATCATTATCAGAAACTATAGGGAACATTAGAACTACATGTTTTATGTTGGGAACACTTTTTATGCCGTTAAATTTTAGGTTGGCAGCGTAGTAAGACTGACATTTTGAAGTTCAAACATGGAAGTACCCAACGAAGTACCTACTTGTACTAACTAGTAACTGCCAACTTAAGAGATGAGTTACCAAAAAAAACGACTATAATCACTGTCTTTGTACAACTGTTTTCGGCCGAAAACAGTTGTACAAAATCATCATTGTGACACCGAAATAGAAAAAAGCATTTTCGACACTCTTCATTGCATGTCATAACACGTATATCAACTACGACACTCTCCACACTGAGCTTCACAATTAGAATAGGTAAGGGAATAGTTCTGTGGATGCGCTTACCTGTTTATAGCCGTGTACACTTACTCCATACAATTTGATGACCTTATCGACTTCCAAGTGTTCGGTTCGCTGATTATAAAAGTGTGATAGCTATTAGCCCTTATTCTACGGATCGTCACATTTTGCGATCGCTAAGATTATACTTTATTTCAAGAATGCAACATCAGGTAGGACCTAAATAATATTTCATTTTATTATTGTCACCGGAAACTGACAATAAATTGTTATGAATTCTTAAAACTACGTCCAAGTTTTATGGAAGTCCATGCCACATTCGATAAACTTGACAATAAATAAGACAGATTAGATCCAATTACGAGTCCGTCATATATGTTTCACGTCTAGGACCGATAAAAGCTTCAAACGAATCACTAAGTTCGAAATCCAGTACGTCAAAAGCAAAAGAATCCTGCGGGCAATTTCAAATGAACGCTCTTCAAAAAGCTGCACTTTGTGTTCGCTACGCTAACCCAGAATATTCTGTATAATAGGAAAACTAATAGTCCTTTCAGTATGCGTGTCTTCATTTTAGATCTTTTTTCAATTCAGCTTCCTCAATTTATTCTTTTATTATCGTCCATTGAAATGAACTAAAGGATGAAATGTGCTGTAAGAAGGCATATATTTTTTAGGGAGTTGTTCAAAACACACCAAAAGGTACATTTCTGTATAGCATCGCCGTGTATAACGCCTTAAAGTACAAAAACGATAGATTCCTTTCATACGGTCGTGTGTGGTATTGAACTGAAATTGAAATACTTTATGTTTGTTCTACCTATGTACTTTAATCTGCCGTCGCCGACGCGACGTACAAAATCTCATTACCCTTATGAATCAAATATTAGCATGCAGTATGGGGTCGAAGTTGGCTAGTTATGGGTACTCGCCTGAATGAACTTTAATTAAGCTATTCACAAAAATTGCACACTAATCTGTTCTATACAGACAACGGAACACGGTAAAATTCAATTTTTACATATTAATTGGATGTTAGGTAATTATACATTGGTACGCTTCCACCACTCCTCCGTCACCGTTCATACTACAAAGAGAAGTGATAGTAGGTTACAAAGCAATCGCCAAACAAAGAGATGTTCCAATACTGTTTTGCGCAAAATCATTGTCACTATATTGTGCTGTTTCAGAATTGAAGTGTCAAGATCTAAGGAGGTGGCAGACAAGTTTATTAGTATTTGTGAAGTTGGGGAACGAGTTCAGGTATTTTATAAAAACTCATGCAAAAAATTAACAACACTATGTGAATGCGTAATAAATTCATTGTACCTAGACTATCGAAAAATAGACTAAGCTCAAGTTTCTTTTGATAATCAAAGTTAGCTACGGAAGAGTGTACTAGAATTTTCGTTCCTATCTATAGTACGGGAGGTAGCGTCCTATTTTTACGGGTCATTTTCGCACAATTACTTTTTATTCTGCCTGGTAGTTTTTACTTAGTTAACACTTAAAACAAGCGTCAGCTGGCGCGACTGCGTGGCGTGATGGTATGAGAGGCTAAGAAACACGTAAAAAAAATTGTTTTTCGGACCATTTTCGCAAAGCTGAAAATGGTATATATAATAGTGTACAATGTAAAAAGAGCATAAATAACTGTCAGCTGATATTTAAATGTGGCAAAACCTGTTAGCTGGGCGTCCAAAGTGTAGCGTAGCGTTAGCGGGCGCTAGCGCGCGCGGCGACTTTGAATTTTGATGACCCAGCTAACACATTTTTCCACGTTGTCGTGTCAGCTAACAAGTGGTTTCCTTTTTTTTGTACCATAAACTGATGAGGTACTCATTTCCATGCATGCTGATGTCATATTATTGGAGAAAAATATGATTGAAAGAGAATACATGAGTAAAATGGTATCACATACTGTATAATAATATTATACATAAATTGAAACCTTGTATTTTATAATTTGTAACGTGGTTAAGGACATAGAATAAATCAAAAGAGACAAAACAAACTAAAAAAAGGATACTAATAGCCCTAACCACGGCTGCGGCTGCTTACGGAGAGATTATGGTACGTTTGTGTAAGATTATTTTAGGCGCTACTAACTTTTATTTTCCTGTTAGGACAAAACGCAACCAATAACACATTTCTTAGACAATTCTTAAAAAAATGCGTTACAAGAAAACAGACCGGGTCTGCGGGAGTGTTTGTCTTATTTTCTCCTTAGCTTCCTCGACCACAAGAGGGCTATTTTTTAATTTTTGGGCACGACTCCCTAACAGGGAAATAAAAGTTGGTAGCGCCTGAAAGATAATCACACACAATCATACCTACAGTCTCCCCGTGAGCAGCCGCAGCCGTGGTTAGGGCTATTAGTTTCCTTTTTTTGGTTTGTTTTGTCTATTTTGATTTATTATATGTCCTTAACGCACGTTACAAATTATAAAATACAATGTTTCATGTATAATATTATTATACAGTATGTGATACCATTTTACTCATGTATTCTCTTTCAATCATATTTTTCTCCAATAATATGACATCAGCATGCATGGAAATGAGTACGTCATCAGTTTATGGCGCAAAAAAAAGGAAACCACTTGCTAGCTGACACGACAACGTGGAAAAATGTGTTAGCTGGGTCATCAAAATTTAAAGTCGCCGCGCGCGCTAACACTACGCTACACTTTGGACGCCCAGCTAACAGGTTTTGCCACATTTAAATATCAGCTGACAGTTATTTATGCTCTTTTTACATTGTACACTATTATATATACCATTTTCAGCTTTGCGAAAATGGTCCGAAAAACAATTTTTTTTTACATCTTTCGCAGTCTCTCGCCATCTTAAGCCACGCTTTTGAACCAGCTGACGCCCCTATCGTTGATAGGTTATGGATCAAAAATCTATAGTAGAAAGATGAACTTTGCGAAAATGGTCCGGTCAAATAGGACGCTACCTCCCGTACTATTATTATAATCATTGAATTAGTATATTTCATTACCAGTCCAGAAAGGAAGATTTTCCCGTGGGCGCATGACGGGAAGTCATGCAAACACGGGAAAAGCCTTTCTGGACGTGTAATGAACGATATTTTTCATTATACCTCTCCGAAAATAACGGAGAATAATTATTTACATTGAAGTCCAAATCCAATTTGACAACAAATTCTGTTGCTTGTCTTATGACCCTTAAACCCCCATTATCTTCAACACATCATCAATAGTCGATCAAATTGTATCTCTGCATCTTGCTACAAATTTCCGCATACTAAAATAAACTTAGTAAGTAATAACCATTTTATTCTGCATCAGCTTCATTCAAAAATTGCTCCCTTGTTATACAGAACTATTGATTTTTTTGGGATATAGCGGACGGTCTGACGCTTCGAAAAGTCGATGGTTTTGCACAATTTGCTAGCGTTTTCATTTTCTTTTACCGCAAGAATATTCTTAATCACTGAAAACCTACTCCATAACGTACTCTTTTCACGATTTCTTCAACGCACCAGTTACGAAATTTTTCATATTCCTTTTCGCATCTCTCTTTTCATTTCGCTGGTAATAGTTGAGAACTGGTTTCTGCAGCTTCTCTTAATATATTAGCGGGAATTTCGACTTCACCAAAATCCATTTTTAACACAATGGTAAAAAATCGGTTGACATATATGTCAAAGTCAAACCGCGGTATGCATGGCAACGCATGGGGATAGGGATAGCTATGGCAAACTTGATTATTCGTAGCGCACGGGAAAAAGTTTTCCAGTGCACTCGCACGGGAAAACCCTACTTTCGGTGCGCTTGGGATACATGAAAAGACAGTATTTTCGGAGAGGTATAATGAAATAGTACATTTCATTAGGAGTCCGGAAACAGGCTTTTTCCGTGCGCGCGTGGCAAAGTCATGCAAGCACGGAAAAAGCATTTCTGGACGTGTAATGAACGATATTTTTTATTATACTTCTTTTAAATCGATAACATAAAAAACAACAAACTCGCTAACATTTTTATTTTGTAACAGTTATAGAACATGCGTTTTCATGGTTACTATCAATTCACTTCAAAGGCGATTTGTTTAATTAGTTTATTTCAGATAAGGTTGACGAAACGTCAAAAAATGTCACAAATTGTCAAAGAAGTTTATCTAAATACTCAAACATCTAGGAAAAATTAGCACATTTGTACATTGCATATGCTCCCTTGCATGAGTAGCACTCCAGAATTTGTTTGGCTACTTGCCCATACATTCCTTGCTTCTTAAAGCCTATTTATGGAATTTCCTTGCACTTATTGGATTACTCCTTCTTGATCTCAATAGTTTTCAGGAAAGTGACTCTCTTCTAAGGAAAGTTGAGAAATTCTTCGAAGGTTGGAAACTTGCCGTCTTCATCAGTGTGAAACCTATCCCATTCATTTAGAATATCACTCTCAAGTTTTTCGCTGATTATGGTTATGAGGATAGAGTTCCGCTGCTGGCCGATTCAGCGTCTCCTTTCGTCACATGTACCCTTCGTTGTCGGGAGAGATATGGTTGCGCAAAACCACGTGCTTGTTATTGTAACGAGTCATTGGCTGGTCCCACGCTACATTGTAATTATCCACAGTGAGCTTCATTCCTCAAATAACGTCGGTACTTAACCGGTGACGCATCCCCGAAGGTAACGGAACTTACGCTTCACTCTGCTCTTGCTTACATCAGAGACAGGAAACTATCTCGGAGGTGGAGCCACTCCTCAGATTTACCACTAAACTAGATTTTCCCTCGCGACTTCGTACGCTTGATATAGACGGATATATGATAATGATAACGTAAACCCAGCGTAAAGAATTATTTTCATTTAAACACAACAAACATTTATTCAATAATGGCTGTAATAAAAAGTGGCAATAGTTCCAGCGACAAATACCACGCATGCAAGCGCTCGATAGAAACAGGTTCAATAAACTCTGAATTACTTTGTAATGTCAATAATCCAAATCTCCAGTCTTACATTGCGTTTTCCATTAAACAGACGCAAACAAAAAAAAACACAAACGCTAATCTGCACGCCTCAAAAACTCCACTTTATTAGGTACATAAAACTTAAAACTTTTCTCCGAAGAGGTGACACAAACTTCTCCTCAACTCGATCTCGACTATTTAATTTAAACATGATGTACTTATAGTCTCTTAACTCGCTAACTACCGTTCTTCAATAAACATGTAATTACACAAACTATCTTTAGTAAATACATCTGAAAACCGAGAAACGGGGAGCACGGCTACAACAAATGAGTCCGACCCTATCCAAGGCACAAAACACGCCGGCGGGGACGAAAATCCCAAAGGCGAACGGAAAAAGCTACGGCGGCCATTAAAACACTATTCCTCTTTTTTCATTTAGTATATTTTCTCTATCCAATTTATAACCTTTAGACTTAGTTTTGATACAAGTATCTGCACCTAATTTTTTAAATATATCTGACCAAGTAAACGCGACTGTGAAGTCACGGACACTGGTTCGACAAAATCATTCTTTTTTCACACCTTGAAACTTAAAATAAGCATGGATAGCAAATTTTTGATCTCTACATGCTAAAATCTCAGTACCTAAGATGAGCAGTCGGATGGACTTGATTCATACATGTATTGGAACTGTGTGTAGCTGGTCTGCTTTTTAGCACACTAAGACGTAGTAATTGAGGGCCCAAGGAGATCATAAAGAAGAGATTGAACTAAACATTAAACTGTTTTGTTTGATAGGTGATAGTGTATAATGGCAGTGACAAACACGTACGAATTTTTTCCTAAATATGCATTGTTAGTGATTGCGATTAGCCATACAATTACTATATATTAATTGTTGGCTGTGCTTTATTGCTCACAATACAATTGACAACTCTATTGTATCTCATAAATACTAAATGAAGTGTTTGCATTTTCCACGATGTTTGTTATGACAACTTGAGTATTCATCGCTCTTCCAAGCCACTACTTGGGAATAATCTCATTTTTTACTTAATTCTGGCTTCCATTAAAAAAATGTGATTGAAAAATTAAATAGCACTTGAGTTCCTCTACACTGTAACGATGTTTTTTTTTAAATTATTATTTGAGTCCATTTAAAAGCAGAATTCCATTTAAATCCAAATAATGCCTTCGGGACTAATAATTTCTCCTATAGAAATGTTCCATTAAGGAATAACACAAATCCAATTTCTTTTTTGTAATGGAAATTTCTTCATCAGTTTTAACTGACATCTTACACATTAGCGAACACATTGAGTTTTCATAAATTCCGCTTTACATAATAAATATTTATTGGGAGATATAAAAGAAATTAGGAACGTCGCAAACAAAATTCATTCGAAAGATCGGTTCGCTTTCGAATAACGGGCGATTATTAAGGAATTGGGCGATTCTCCAATTAAGAAACCGGAACTACTAACGTAACTTTTGCTCGGAGTTCTGATATTTTAAAGAAAAAAAGTAAGCGAGAGGGTTCATAAACTTCATCTTTAGCAACTCTAACTTCGGAGACCCACTCAGAGAATAAGTGCCATAAAAAGTCCTCGACTTTAAAAGTGATTTTCAATAAATTATTTAAACATGAAAATGTTATAAATTGCTTCAGAATCCATTGCGGTAAAAACTGCACCCTTAAACGGGTCACTTTTGAAAGATTAAAATTTTAAGTTGCCGAGGTAAATGAATGAAATGCTCGTTATTTTTTATGTATCAGGCGGAGCTGATCTTTTCACGTGATTATCTCAAAGCTTGTGTTCAAGTATCACGCTTACGCTTACGTTAATAAGCCCTTACTCTGCAAGCATACAAAAAGTGCAAAGCAAGACTCTATGAAAAATCCATTTCACGACATCCCGTGGGAAATTTGAATATTCTTTTATAGGCTACGTGAAGGTTACCTGATGCACAGCCAGTTCTCACAAAAATGATGAAAATACTGTATACAAGGGGATGAAATTGTCACTATATTTCACACATTAGAATAGCAATATCAAAACTGTCTACTTCGTATTTTTCTCGCAGCGACTCAAATAATCGACTGGGTTTTCCCTAGCGAGACGTGTATCGGAAAGCTATTTTTCAACAAAAGTGAAAGATATCGTTCGTAGTATTATTTTCCCACTTACATCGACGCGCATTCCATGACCGTACGACCGCGACAATCATTCCTTAAATTCTATTTTCTTTGTTTTATTGAAACGAGGTAGACGTAAACGAAATTACAGTAAAAATAAAATAAAATCTCAGGTACGCTTTGTCGCGGAAACATTTCCATAAAAATTCTTTGCAGCAACTTTGAACGTCAAATAGAGGAAAATAAAAGGGCTAAAACGCAAATTCAAAATGGTTGAGAATAATTTGACACATGACTGACACACCTTTGTCATATGCTAATGCACGCTTTCTGTAGTTTTTTAAATACGTGTATAACAGCTGAAGTTGTTTATTAGTACTTATGCACTACTTTGTGTTGTTTAATTAAAGAAATACAAAATAGTTTTAAAAGTGTATACTTTTTGACTGTCTTCCAGACTTCAAAAATTTCCAGGCGATTTCAAAGGTCTCGAATAACTTCATTTAGGACCGGTCGTTCATGTTACTTTAAATGTAGCTGGCCGATCATTTCCATGGAAACAAGTGAACATACATTGGAAAGTATATGAGGAATCAGGAATCATAAAAGACCTGCACTTAAACTTATACATTTGAAAATGCTCATGTTTGTAACAACAGGTGCCTTCGGGCTCACTGTTTAAGACTGAAATTTGAATGTGGCCGCGAATGAAAGCTTATATTTCTATGTGGAATGGCGAATGGTCACTAAACCACACACACAAAGACCTGTCAAGCTAGTTCAGGTACTGACCAAACCTTTCATACGAAAATGAAACTCGGCAGCCTTAACCGTCTTCCCAAAAGTTCAAAGAATTATGTAGTTAATTTAAATTAACACCTAATAATATGATCCTGGGAAAAATTTATCTCTTGTAAGAATATGAAATTTTATCTGAACCTTCATTAATAGGTGGGGCCATCAATTACAATAAAATGATAAAGCATGAATTATCCCACCCACCATTGTCCCCTCTATCGTTATCACAATATAGGTATAAATTGGAAACAACCTGCAAAATTGAAACTTGAAGTCCTGTCTGCTCTCAGGCCAGCAACATTAAAACCGTAACCGTAAACCTGTACATTTCCATTTAATGATTTTGTTACGTTTTTTTTTCTTCCCAATTGATATTCCTGATTTAAATTCCATTTACGTAACTTTTTGATACTTACTTTCGTATATTCAATAACGCCATCTAGGTATTGCATTCGTAATCCACTAGTTTAAATGTAAATTATTCTTGTAGTAAAATTCTTTAACATAGTTCTTTATTTCGCCGATGGAGGTCGTGCAGATGTTTCCCATGGTACAGTCGACTTTTTATAATTCGAAGTTGACGGGGACTTTGAATTATCGAGGGAAAGAAAAAACTTCGAATTACTGAGAGTATATTATATTTTTGTTTGTTCATAGTCATGACAAGACAACACAACGAACTCACTTGTGCAACAACAGATGCAATTTGTCGCGTCATTTCGAATTACAGAGAACTTTACAAACATATATTGGAACTACTGCGTGTTCTAGATCGGCCGCCTCTCGGTTTCGAATAGATTTGTAGGGTCACTTCGAATTGCCTAAAAGATTCTCAAGGGACACAGAGCTTTCACATCGAATTTTAGAAATTTTCGAATTACTAAGAGTTTGAATTGCCAAGAGTCGACTGTACCACTCATTCTATTCCTTCTTAAATTTTGTCTTGCCCACGAGTTGTATTCTTTTCTCTTCAGTGAAGATTCTTCCGTCGTGTTGGTTGGTTGCAAATTATTTTTCTTTGGGACGCCATTACTTCTACTGACTTTCGTCTATCTGCACAAGTGCTTTTGGTTTTGACTGTCACCATATACCTTTGGAGTGGATTTCTCTCTTTCTTTTTGATATCCATGGTTGTGCTCCATTGAAACGATTTACGGATTTGCATTTGAACATAACCAGTACGAGGTCTGTTAGATTACGGCGCACCATTTTTCTTAATACGTGTTTTTAGGGCTTTACCTTGTAATGATATGAAATTTAATGTGATTAGTTTGTAATTGGACTCCTATAGGATTCTCGAATTAATCTAAATTTTTTGTGCATCATAAAGTAGTTTTCTTGAAGTTAACTTCACGTTTCTTTCCTAGTGTTGTATTAGATAATCCTGTTACCGACTAGCAGCTAGCAAGGGAGCAGCCCAGGCTTACATTCTTACATCCTAGGTCGTAATTCGGTCTCGATTAAACACAAAACTGAACAGTTACAGATGAAAGAAACTTATTCAACATAAATCAAAGAATAAAGCTATAAAATAGAAAGGCACTCAGGGCCTGAAGACAAATACCACTGAAACAAATTATTTAAATAGAGTTTTGATTACCTTAGCGTTAATAATAATCCTCAACATCCGGTCATAACTGCGATTTTTTTAAGCAGACACATTAACACAAACACTCTGTGAAACTTTAAGTGAACTTTTGGTAGTAGGGAACTTGACTTGAACGCGTATTTGAACACCTTAAGGACTTTCTCCTATAACAACTTTACAACCACCAAAACTGACTGGCCTTTCAAAAAATGTGAACCTCCAAGAAACATCTCCCTCGTTAAACTGAGACAGTTTGTATACCGCTCACGGTCACTTGTTCAGGGTGAACAGCAGCCTCACTGTCCTTAAGAAATGGTCTGGAATCCCTCGTGAAACGCCAACGACGTGTTTAATAGACAAGCTGAGATCTAATAATGATTAATGAATATTATGTACAGGTTATATACAAGTTTGTATCTGACGTAGTTTGTTTATATGACACAGTTTCCTTATTCTAAATGCAATACGTTGCTTTTGTTGGAGATCACAGTTTAGAACTCCTTTTATCTATAGGTTGGCTTTGAATAATAAAAAAATATAATGTCAGATTGAGTTTAGTCAATAAATAAAAAATACGTTTTATTTCCATTTTGCTGTGTTATGCTGCGCTATATTCAATAGGTTATGGGCTATCGCGTGTGAATTGGTGCGAAACGAAAGAGTTTAGTTGGACCAATTGTGCAATTTCGGAAATAAATTTCAACATAAATCGAAATGGTTGATGAGGAAAAGTTTGTATTCAAACAATTTGAGGGTCGTGAGTTCGACAATTGGTATTTTCGTTTGAAAATTACTTTAGAAGAAAAGGGCGTCGCACGATGGCTGGAAGAAGATGCTATGGAGGGCGAGCAAGGTGACCGGTGAAAAGGTTGAAATCATTCTAAAGGAAGACAAAATCTGCAAGACCCACATCACTAAACGTGTTGCGGATTCGCATTTAGAATATTTGAAAGATAGACCGACGGCATTTTCGATGATCCAATCGTTAAAAACAATTTTTGAACGGACAAGTGTGGCAACTGAAATTGGTGTCAGAAAGCGCATGTTAACAATGCGTTGTGCAGAATCTGATAAATTAATCACACATTTCTTAGCATTCGACAAATTAGTGCGGGAATTGAAGGCGTGTGGTGCTGAAACAAACGATCGAATGCTTGTAGTATCGCTCATGATTACGTTACCGAAGCGATACGACATGGTGGTTACGGCATTGGAAACGATCGAGCCTGCAAAATTGACAATGGAATTGGTGCGTTCGCGTCTGCTTGACCATGAAAGTAAAACATCAAACCATGTGGATGCGTCTTCGGACAATGTTGCCATGTATGGCGATGGTGGTACAATGAAATTCAAATGTTACTTTTGCAAAAAGCGAGGTCATCGTAAAAATGAATGTCCAAAGTTAAAACAAATAAATTCGTACAATGGATCATCAAACAGCAACAATAACGTGAAATCAAATCATCGATATCGTAAAGAAAATGCGAGTTGCGCATCAAACAAGGATGAGAATGATATTGGGTTTATTGCTGATGCTGGTAGTTTTGCGCTTGAGTGTGAATTGCAAACAATAAATTTCATTATTGACTCTGGGGCGACAGAACATATGGCAAATGATGAGTCTTTATTCACTGAGCTATGGGATTTGGCTGATCCGATTGTAATTGGTATTGCGAAGAATGGTGCATCGATCACAGCGAGTAAATGTGGTACGATTTTGGGAACCATTTTCGTCAATGATGTCAAGCGTCAGTGTATGTTCACGAATGTATTATTTATTGAAAATCTCAAGTACAACTTACTTTCTGTGAGTCGTTTGGAAAACGCTGGTTTTGAAGTGATTTTTGGTGATGGTGTGGTTCACATCACAAGGAATAATTTAGAAATGGCTATCGGCAGGCGCAGTGGCAAACTATATACTTTGCAGTTCAGGCTTAGGCAACATAAGGTAGCAAATATAACGGAATCATCCATCAAAAGTAATATTTCGAAAGGATCGAAATCAACAAACGCGAATTCGAAACAAAGTGTTCGTTTGTGGCATCGTCGGTTGGCACATTTAAACTACGCAGATGTTAGGCGTTTATCAACTTTAGTTGAAGGGATGGGTGCTATGAATAATGATGCTGATGCTGTTTGCGAGTCGTGTGTTTTTGGAAAACAATCTCGAAAACCATTCAACAGTTCGGGAGAAGCGCGATCAAGTCGTTTATTGGAGCTTATTCACAGCGATGTATGTGGACCAGTGACACCTGTCACATGGGATGAACAACGGTTTTTGGTAACATTCGTTGATGATTACACACATTTTACGGTCGTATATCTGGTTAAATATAAATCTGATGTTTTGCAAATGTTTCAGAGATATAAAGCGTTCGCTGAGACTCACACTGGAAAGAAGATTGCAAAAATACGCTGTGATAATGGTGGTGAATACAAATCAAATCAATTTAAACAGATTTGTAATGATGCCGGGATTCAAATCCAATATACTGAACCATACACACCTGAACACAATGGTGTGGCTGAACGCATGAACCGAACCCTGCTAGAGAAAGCACGTTCGATGATTGCTGATACTAAAATGGATAAGAAATTTTGGGGCGAGGCTGTTTATTGTGCAGCATATCTAACGAATCGGAGTCCGTCACGTGCAATAGTTTCCAATACAACACCGGTGGAGCTTTGGACAGGCAAGAAACCAAATATGTCAAGGCTTCGTGTTTTTGGATCAATAGCATATATGCACATGTTCCGAACCAATTACGAATGAAATTGGATTCGAAATCACAGAAAATGATAATGGTTGGATACGGCGTGAATGGTTATCGATTGTGGGACCCATTGAAGAAAAATATCGTAATAAGACGAGACGTTGTGTTTGATGAATCACAGCGAAATTCTCCGGCGGTTTTCTTTGAGATAGAGTCAATTACGGATGATGTTGACGAGGCGGAGGATCTTGAGGATAGCGATGAAGTGGATGTTGTGAGAGATCATAGTCGATCAGAAGCAATTAATCCAGGCGGAGTAGCGACGGATGTCGTACGAGATGATGATCAACCCACCGGAATGAAGGATCGACCACTAAATATAACATCGCGACCTCAAAGAAAGCGTCAACCTCCGAAACGATATGGAAATTGTATTGATTTGGAAAAACCGAAGAGTCATAGTGATGAGGAGTATTTCTCTGCATTTGCATTAAGTGCTGACACATTAGATTTTGCAATAAATGCTATGGCATATGTTGACAACGTTCCACAGTCATTTGGTGAGATTGCGAAGAGAGATGATGCGGCACAATGGATGAAAGCGGTTCATGATGAGATGAGCTCACACAAGCGAAATGATACTTGGAAGTTAGTTGAGCGTCCGATGAATCGTTCTGTTGTCACTTGCAAATGGGTATTTTCTCGAAAGCGGAATGATGAGAGCAAGTTGATGTCGTACAAAGCGCGACTGGTTGCTCGTGGATTCACTCAACGTAAGGGACTTGATTTTCATGAAACATATTCACCAGTTGCAAGAATTGCTACATTAAGGATAATGCTGGCTCTTGCTGTGGAGCGTGATTTAGAGATTCATCAAATGGATGTAAAAACGGCATTCTTAAATGGAAAACTCGAAGAGGACATTTACATGGAACAGCCGGATGGTTTCATGCAGGGCGATTTTGTATGTAAATTGAACAAATCATTATATGGTTTGAAACAAGCGTCCCGTGTGTGGAATGAGCGATTTCATAATTTCATACTTGAGAATGGATTTATTCGATCAGAATATGATCACTGTTTGTATTCTCGTATCAATAAGGAAAAAGTGGTGTATCTGTTATTATATGTGGATGATCTCATTTTGTTGGGAGAAGATATCGAAGAGATCATAAAAATTAAACAGATGGTATCCAAGGAATTCGAAATGCATGACATGGGTGAAACGAGAAGTTTTCTTGGCATTAACATCGAACGTGAACGGGAACATGGGATTTTGAGGATAAATCAACGTGGCTATCTGGAAGATGTATTGCAACGATTTGGAATGACTGATTGCAATTCAATTTCAACTCCCATAAAATGCCAATTAAAATTGGAGAATGATTCGGGGAGCAAACTTACAGATAAACCGTACCGTGAATTGACTGGATGCTTGATGTATGCAGCTTGTACAACTCGACCAGACTTATCCGCGGCAGTGAATTATTTGAGTCAATTTCAATCATGTGCGACTGAGGATCATTGGAGGGCAGCTAAACGAATCCTCCGATATATCAAGGGAGCAATCGATTTGAAGTTGGAATATCGTTACAAGGAGAATTCGGTTGCATTGATTGGATATGCGGATGCTGATTGGGCAGGCGATATCAACGATCGAAAATCAGTTTCTAGGAACGTGATAAAAGTATTTGGGGCCACTGTGGTTTGGATGACACGTAAGCAGACATGTGTTGCTTTATCATCTACCGAAGCTGAATATGTGTCATTATGCTTATGTGAAATCATGTGGATGCGTGGATTGTTAATGGAAATTGGAGAGACACCTGACGAACCAATAATACTGAATGAAGATAATCAAGGTGCAATTGTGATATCATCGCAGGAAAAGGAAATGCAGCGGACAAAACATATTGATGTGAAATTCAATTTTGTTCGTAATCTTATACATCAAGGAATTCTTGAGGTCAGGTACATTTCAACAAATGAACAATTAGCTGACATCATGACAAAAGGATTACCAAAGAAGACGTTTGAGTTTTTGCGAAATGAATTAAATTTGATTCGTTTAAATTAATTATTTTGGAACATTGTGATCATGATTTGAACTTGCAATTACTAATCGAACATTATCGATAGGAATTGAGGCGGAGTGTTGGAGATCACAGTTTAGAACTCCTTTTATCTATAGGTTGGCTTTGAATAATAAAAAAATATAATGTCAGATTGAGTTTAGTCAATAAATAAAAAATACGTTTTATTTCCATTTTGCTGTGTTATGCTGCGCTATATTCAATAGCTTTTGCGTATGCAATCTTGTCACTTAATTTGATAGTTTGTAGTATGTTTGTGGCAAGTTTGCTTATTTGCATTTCACAACTTGTTAATTGTTATACCTTTCAATAATATTACATTAGTCTAGTTCTACTTTTGTATTCTATTGCGACAGCGATATATTTGCTGCAGCTTTCCTATTTTTTTCTGTTTAATGCCTTTTGGTATTAAACAAAAAACCTTCATTAAGACACCAAAAAGTTTGACCCACAAGAACCACCAAAAGACTCCGTTTCCTGTCTGTTTCTCATTTTTAAAACATTCTTCCCTTCTATTCTTTACGATCTTCGTTTACCATTTTGTCAACGTACAGCAACGAAATTCAATATAGCCACCAGCAAAACTTCCAAAGGAGGTCGGACGACTTGTATCACATTGCGCGTCTTTGATAAACTCAACATCTGTGTTTACTTTCGGCGAAAACACCTTCTTATCTATAACGTAATTAGCTTTTACACAGTGATAAAGAACTTCTTATCGCAAGACCGGATTTAAAAGAGATACACTTTTACAAAACACTCCGTAATTATTTCCAGATGTGTCTAATTTTTTAACATGTACCTAATATTTCAATTCAACTCATACAGGGTGACCCATGATTCTTATAGGTGCTGATACCAATAAAAATGTCCGCATGACGTACCTAACTTACATAACAATATTTATGCACAAACGTGGGATTTGACGCACAAAAGAGCCCAAAATAAGTGCAATTCACCTTGCAAAATTGAA
The DNA here is from genome assembly GCF_008802855.1 of Photinus pyralis. Lineage (NCBI taxonomy): Eukaryota > Metazoa > Arthropoda > Insecta > Coleoptera > Lampyridae > Photinus > Photinus pyralis. The sequence goes on from NW_022171768.1 coordinate 108,499, forward strand.
CTCGATTGAAAAGTTATATACCTCCCGCAATATAGACGCACAAAATATGTGTTTTAGTTCATAAAACAGCACAAAACTAGCACTAATTAATATTCTCGGGTCTTGTAGGTGGGTAAGTAAATCTCCAAGCAAAACACCAATAAAAGCCCTGTCCCTGGCATTAAGCACAGCGCTGATTTGCGACATGTTGGTTTTCAATAAAATGAGATCGAGTAAATGGAATAACACTAATCTAATAAATAAGAAACCATTTCCGTGAAATTTAGTAAACCAGTGTTTGTTTCTACTCCAAATGTATTATTTCGATTATACTTACGAATAACACAAAAATCATCAAAAACATCATAATTTGGATGTTATTCTGTTTGATCCATTTTCCTGATGAAACCGCCTACATAAAAATGTTTCTTTTATAGCGTACAGTATAAATTGTAGATAAAATAAGGGACGACTCGAAGTATGAGATGTGTCCCTCGACGCCCATAAATCAGAGATCGGGGGTCATCCTAGTTATCAGTATTATAAATATAGGTTGCCCCTCTAACTGCAATATCTATTTTGCGGATCTTCATGAGTCATCCGAAGAGAATCCTCTTGTTATTTCGTGTCCGTTAACGTGGAGATCTGTCGCCTATTGTTAGAATTGTGTTTGTCAAAATCGTTTCAAGTTGCTATCTGTATTATATCTCTGATATGCCTTTTATTACCGAATAAAGTATCGCGATATAAATTACACAACTAGTTAAGAACTTTCACAATAAACAATTCCTATTACCACGGAGGGTTCGTATATACCTACGGTTATTTGATGCATCCAATTTGATTATGTTCGCTTTACTGTGAGAAACATCAAAGTGTGAATGATACGTTTGTAATGAAAATTGACATTTTGTTCTGTCGGGTTGGAGCGATTTAATCTTTTACTTGCAAGAGTGGCCTACCCGTGTCAAATACACAGGGTGTAGAATTGATACATCCCATTCAACTTAGCATTAAAATTCAAATTGTATTACAAATAGAACGAAAATCTGAAGTGGAAGACCCCATTTTGCGCATATTCTATTCAGGAAAACTAAAATTGAAAAATCAAGAGTGGCAAATTTCATTCCTGTCAAGTCGCTATTGACGAGATGGTCAACAAAGTTACAACCCGGACAATAATTTTTCTTAATTTGTAGTTACTGTAAAGGTACTGAACTTATTCACATATTTTCGGGAAGAAGTCGTCAGTTATTCATTGTTTAATAAAATGACCGATGTCGAGCATGGACATTTCAAAGAACAATCACAAATAAATAATAATATTTTAATTGTGTAATTAATAATCTGATATTTTTGTGAGGCTTTCTGTACGTTTCAGGAAATGCTTATCAAGGGCTCTAGTAACTAGTTTATAGGTATAGGTGGTATAAAATGTTTAAAAACAGCGAAAGGGAATTGTAATTAACACGCCGCGCCGGGTACTTTACCGTCTAACCGTCTAATTGTTTTTGCAACTACTTACATATGAAATAGTATAATTGGTTTAGTGCCAGTTGTCACTATAATTTTTGTTCGGTTTTGGGAAAAAGCAGTGCCATTTTAACTCATGTCACAACCGACCTTCACCACGATGGATGAAATCATTATGAACGTGCTGATCGTTTTGTTCTCTCCAATCGACGAATAATAAATTGTTAGTGCTATTGCTGATGTTGTTTCAGACGGTGCTGGAAGCATGAAAACTATATCTCTTTTCCTTCTCGAGTTGGATGAGGAACAGACGGATCTAATTTTTTTCTTTAAAAATATGTCCTTAAAATGAATGTAATTATTAGAACAATAAAGTTTGAATATATTTCTGTTTCTACCATGCTGGAAGATGTACGGATCTCTTGTAGCTCTTGCGGATAATTAATCATGGACTTAGTGAAATCATTTCTCTTAATACCGATAAGAAACATACGGCGATAAAAATCACTTATACCTAACTGCTAGTGCAGTAATCCCGTAAAAAAATCTTGTTTGATATTCTGTACCAAATTTTTAAATCGGATACCGCTTGTTTAGACATTTGACATACCCGCCCCATTGTGAGTACCTACTTTTACTTCAATTAATTTTTTTTACAATGTTATAAACAAAGAAACGCGAAACACAAAACAACGGTAGGTACAAGCAAATCAAAGCAGCGCCCACTTTCTCTAGTAAATAGACAAGAACAAAATTATAGATACTGTTAGAGTAGTCTCAAAATGAGAAGTACATCGTGACGTCATCACTTTCTGCGCGTATTGTTGCCACTAGTGGCGTATCATAGGGTATTTAAATTGAGGTTTGAAAGTACATTTGCTGTGTGAGGTAATGCACAAATGTCAACGCGCGCGCTCCCCTTAGGAGTTATCATGGTCTCTCTCGGGCACATTTTCATGCTTTGCGCAAATGACGTCACGATGTACTTCTCATTTTGAGATTACTCTAGTACAGGAAAATTGTCCAAAATAGACAAGAAAATTGCGAAGTAGTTGAAACTTGGTATAGACGTTTGAAAATACGTATATTTCAAGGAACCGAGGAGTCCCTAACCGCAAGAGGTATGCTGGAGTGGTCATGCTCAAACATGCCTTTAGTGGTGCCAAGTAAAACTTTTGTAAACGGGGGGGGGGGGAGGTAAACACACGCTCTACTTTTCATGGTATTCTAACGAAAGGTCTCATCGAAATAAATTGTTGTGTAAAAACTATTACTTTCCCGTGCGACTCTTTTTCGAGATCAGGGGGTGACGGGACGGGACGGGATCGTAAAGATGTTTGCAAATTTCCTCCATGTATGCAACGGTACAGTTGCACGAAATAAGTTGTAGTACGGATTGTGGTCCTCGCCTAAAGAGTGTTGTAATAGGCTACAATGAGCCGTTGATTTTCTTCCAGCCCCACTGTTCGGTATTTTTGGTACTACGAAGCCATATCTGAAATTGGTAGAATACTCGCGAGTAATGCTGAGCAGCGGCCACTCAGGTTAGTGGTAATAATTTGGCCCTGATTTTTGCTTTTCCCACGATTTTTTAAATTGATAAAACATATGAATTAAGGGAAGATTTCAAATTTTCAAACAAAAAAAGGGGTTCACCAGCTTCTCTTACTTCTGATAGGGTTGAAATTTTGGTCATTCTCACTATAGCCAATTGCATTTTGTTTTGCAATAGTTTGAGAAATGGTCATCGAAGGATCCTCAGGATTACCATCACTTTTTTAACGACCTATTTTTATCTTGGATGATACATATAGTCAACAAAAATGCATCAATTCATGTCCTGGGCATTGAGATAATGCTGTTATGTTTTTCCAAACGATCTTGGTGCATAAATAAAGATTTTGAAAAATGGGATGGGAATACATATTATGGCCGCCAAAAAAGGCATTAAATTCATGTCTTGGCCATTGAGATAATGTTCTTGGTCTTTTTCCCAACGATCCCGGTGCAAGAATAACAACTTTGATATGTTTTGAGCAGAACACGTCATACACAGCAGAATTTTTTGTCTTCCTTATTTCGCTGGTGCCTTTAAACACTGAAAGTGGATACGGAGCAAATTCATACTTGAAGACTTCCACGAGATCATTCTATTGGTTCTGCGTATACGGTAAAAATCCGATCAGGGAAAACTTTACTGTGTGAACGAGCCGTTACGACAGGTGGGCGAGCGGCGTGAAGGTTTTTAAACCTTCATTTTGGGCTGAGCACACTATGTAACGCTAGGGACTCGTCGAATTCTTAAACAGAATATATTTATGTATAAGTATACAAAGTTACAAAGACTTCGCAATTTTCTTGGATATTTGACGAATTTGGATACAATTTGATTGTACTATGTCTGCCACAAATGTTGTGGTTGAAATACGTCGATGACACCTTCTTAATATGGCCACCAGGAAGAGGAGTTCTTGGAAGTTGACATCTGTACCACATCGTACACAGGAAAGCTACACAATCTCACCATCATACGATCTAATTAAGAATCCGCTGTGAAAACGCTAGTGACAAGATTCCACGGACTAAGACCAAGTATACTGAACCACTTACAGAGCCTGTGACAACGCCAAATTCACAGACCCGTCAATGTCCGAAGAACACCGCAACGCAGTGCATAAGTACATCTCGACATCGTCTTTGGCACAACACAAGAGCAACACATCGCACACCATCAGCATTGAAGACATAATGATCGACAACTTCAAAAACAAGACCAAGACAATTCGAACAGCAATCGAAATTGAGATACACTAATGAAACCTCAGCAAGCGAGATAACTAGCGAAACGTTGAAACCATTCTGGTAGGAGTCAGCACCGTCAGAAGAAAACGTGAGAATTCGCGCCCGGGTAATTCGCTCCCGGACAATTTGGCAGGAGGCAGGCGCGTTCTGTAACCCGAAAGGCATCCGTCGGAACCGGCACATTCCAGATGCAGTAACGAAGGCTGTCTTATCCTGATCTTTTTCGCGGACTTCATCGATCCGACGTAATGGAAAATGGTCTGGGCGAGGTTCTTGATGTCGATTTTCCGGTAGTCTATACAGACCGGAATATTCCCAACTCGTTTGGGCACCAAAGCAACAGCAGTAGACCAAAGGTTTTCGCATTCCTAGATAACGTTGAGTCTCTTCATCATTTGAAGCTCTTTTTCTAGTTGTAGTTTTCGAGAAAGTGTTAACAGACCTCCTTAACCAGTCAAACATTGTCACACAGCAAAATACCCACCTCGTCGCGACGCTCCTTATCTCATCATTAGAAAGAGGGGGCGCACATATGAAGTAGCGGCTGTCGAATAACCAGGCGTCTCTTCCTTAATATACCATATCACAGATCTGCGGCCCTACTATGGACCACGGGAAGGTAACGCAGGACCCCAGATTCGCCAGCGTGGACGCCCCCTCAAACGGTCACCCACGAGGAATGCCGTTGAAATGGAGGCGCCATCCCTAGTCCACAAAGCTCCTAAGGATTAAAAGGGCCCTACCACTCGTAAGAATCGGAGTACGACAAGCCGTTACTTCCATTAATCTGTGCGTCGCGTCGGGAGGAGAGTTGGTGCAAAGAGGGAAATTCGTAACAAAGTTCCCCGCAAGGCGCGCGTGGCGCTGTAAGTATGGAGTTGGAGGAGTTGGTTCATGCTTTCCCCACTTACTCCGTCTAGTCCCGCCTCGTCAATCGATCGGGTTCCGAGCGTTCACGAAGACCAGAGAACGCCACTTCACCGCATAGAATTATCAGACTTGGTCTTAGCATTCAGGCGACTGGAACTAATCGATCAACGCCCGCACCCCTCACGACTAATCCTGCATCTAGGTGACTGGAACAGTATTAATTACCCAAATCGTGTACGAGGGGGCAACCAAAACCAGTTTCCAGGAAAGTTGTTTTTCAAGCGTGTATTTATGCTTTTGTACAACATTCTTTCAATCCGATTCAAAGTACTCTCCGTTAGCGGCAATATACACACTAGCCTCTTCTGCCATTGTTCGAAACATTTTTTAAACTGATTTACTTTTAGGTCTGCAAGCGCCTCCGTCGTTTTCCTCTTCACCTCCTCCTCCACGTCGGCAAACACTATCCCTTGAGGAACGGTATATCCCGTACTTATTTTCTCCCATCCCAAATTTTAAATCAAACGAGAACGTATCGTGCAACTCGTTTGGTAACCTTTCGATAAGTCTTTTAGACTTCAAGGAAACCGAAAACTATTGTTCATTGATGGAAATAAATTCAATTCAATTCAATCTTAATTTAATAAATACCTATGTACCTATAGTACAGTGCAATTAGACCCAAACCTCAACATCCAAAGTAAAAGTTTCCCTCCAACTGCAAATTGTTCTATACAGTCCACAGATTCTTTGGTGAAAAGTTACACCATTTTAAGCGTCGGGTTTGGATGGGAGGGGGGAGGGAAGTTGGAAAATTAGTAGTTGTGATAAGTTTTTCTTAAATATTTAGAAAACTATACGATTTAGTGCGAAAAGTGCCGTATATAAAAATAATCTACAGTAAATTGCGAACAAAAATGGCCTCGTATATAATCTTGCTAAATTGAACCGTTCCAGATTTACGGAGGATGTAACAGTAGAAATTTTTCATCTTTTTTTTTAGATTCTTTTGGAAAAAATATGAGATTATCACTAAGGAAACTATTTTTTTTTGTTAAAACCGGTTCAAACAAATTGCACTTTAGTGACCGGTGGTATGTTACTGATAAGTCCTTGAAGGAACGATAACCTTACCACCTTCTCAAGGGGGGCCATTTTTTCAAGAGACTTCCACTATGAGGGACAGTAATTCCTGGGGAGTTGCAGGATGTGTTGTTATTGCTCTCAGGTGTTCGACAATCTTCCATCCCCACTTCAGCGGGTTCTTCTTCTCATGCGGCCACTGTTACACCTGATGGTAACTACTTCTAAATGAATGTTATACCCAGGTAGCTGCTGAAGTGGAGAGAAGCGCAGCCAACTTGAACAGTGAATGTATAGGATGCTTTGAAATGGCTTGCAAGTAACACTGGTAACGAAAACAAGCCAGATCTTCAGTGTTCTTTACTTCAAACATAATTTCATTTTTCCAGAAAATCGAAAAAATACGAAAAATGTTTACTTTTTACACCCTCCATAACTCTGGAATCGTTCACTTGAGCAAGATTATACAGAAGACTATTTTTGTTCACAATTTAATGTAGATTATTTTTTGACATCGTACTTTTCTCGCCAAACCCCATAGTTTTCTAAATATTTAACCCTCTCATGCATGATTTATTTTAAAGAATAAAAAAACAAAATAAATTATTTTTTGTATTTATATAACTAGAAAATGGGTTACAGGAACTCAAAAGTATATCAAATTAAAAAATATATTCAAAAAAAGTCAAAATTTTAACTGTCCACTCTAGTGGACACAGTGCATTTTACATCCTACTTATGGAAATTTTCCATGCAATCTGGGCAACATGGCTCGTTACACCTTTTACATATATCTTTGGTCTTCCGTTTACACGAAGACGAGTGGCATCTTCTTGCATTTTTTATGTCTGTAAGTTTGGGCCAGTGTCCAAAATTGTCTTTCCGTATTTCTTCTGGAGCATGGTGGTTTGGTTTTCTCGTTTTCAGTATGCTAGTTGGTGGGGTAGTAGACCTGGGCCTTCCCCTTTTATTTTCTGAGTTTCTAGTACCCCTATTTATGAGTGTTCGGCCAACGCTTCCTTTGAATTCTAGGAGATCCATATCGCTATTTCCATCCTTCTTATACAGAATCCAAGAATTTATTACTGCTACATCCAGAAAATGCATGAATATTCTAATGTACCACCTTTTATTCCGCCTTCGCAAAGGGTACAGTGCAAGTAGTTGATCTAATAAGTCAACACCACCCATATTCTTGTTATAGTATTTGACAGAGAACGGCCTATTTACTTCAATAGTGGTTTTATTGGGCTTAGACCAACGTTTCACAGAACTTTGTGGTTCAACTCCTGCACATGTTGAACCTATGTGTATGGCATTGCTATCCATCCATTTTGTTATGGTAATATCCCCTGATTCTGTGGAAACTACAGAAGAAGTACCTCTTCCCTGTTTTTTCATGTCTTTTTCTGACATCAAACATTCTCCTGCTCCTGAAAGGCGATTTCCCCTCAACGTACCAGTAGCCCATATTTTTCGCTGTTTCAGCTCTTGCAACAGTGGCACAGAACAGAACAAATTATCGAAAAACAACTTGTGATTTTTGTGTTGGATGTCATCGCTGAGACGGAGAATAACATCTCCGCAAGCACCAAAATCGCTAATTGCCTCTCGTCCTCCTCCCGCTCCTTGGTATACTTCGAAACGATACATATATCCACTTACACCCGCTCTAACCCAAATTTTCACGCCCCATTTCTTAGGTTTCTTCGGAAGATACTGTTTTATGCTCAACCGCCCCTTTAGCGGAACAATCTGTTCGTTTATTGCCTGGTATTCTTCTGGTTCAGTGGCACTCAAAAAGTTCTTTTGAAGTTTATCGAGAAATGGCCTGAGTTTCTTGAGTTTATCGGTGGAATTAGTATCTAGATCCAGGTTATTTGTAAAATGTAGATGTCTCAGAATCGATTCATACCTGTTTACAGGCATAGAATCTGCAATGAAACTCATACGAAATGCAGCATCACTGTTCCAGTAGAGACGTGTTCGTGGATATCTTATATACGACATTATCAAATTTATACCCAAAAATGTTTGCAATTCATACTTTGTAAGGGTGAAGTTGGGTTTGTCCAACTGGTGTGCATATAAATTAGATTGAAATACTATTTCTTCTAAGATCTCATCAGAGAAATAAAATAAAAAGTAATCTATTGGTCTCTTACTTTGAGTTTTTCCTCCTTCCAAACCGAGGAATGGTGGTAAAGTACCAGGGCCATACATACTGTCAGAATTTACCCATTTCCTTTTATTGTCCATGGCCTTTTTAGATTTTGAATTTTTACGCCGCAGTAATTGGGCCAATGGTATTTCATCCTCTGAACTAAATTCACCGTCAGTATCCTGTAGCTGGTAGAGATTTTCGTCTTCAGCTTCGGATTCCAATTCAGACCCATCGGGTAAATTGAATTTGAACTCGGTGATGTCCAGCTCCGTATCACCCGCCTCAATCTCAATAACCTCTTCGATTTCAGGATTCTCTTCGACACCAATAATATCATTATCAAGATCAAAAATAACAGTCTAAAAATAGAAAACATATTGTTGGAAAACAACCCAAATTGCATTGTGTCCACTGCAGTGGACAGCTAAGTTTTGATTGATAATTATATTATTTTAATTAAATCGGCGAAGAAGCACAATGCACATGTCTTAGAGGACCACAATGCAGCGAATGAACATTTTTTACCTTTTTTCTGCCTCCTCCATAAAAAGTTCTAGCACTAATAGGTTGGAAACAATCGTCATCCATCTTGAATTGTATAGCACAACACCATACAACACAAAACATGTGGTTTTATGAATTCTACACTTTGTTGGTCTGTGCTGCCACTTACTGGTGATTGAATGAAGGTTGTGGAAGTGATCTGTAATGATTTCTAGGGGCCTGGCATAATGTGTGGCCTATATTTCAAGAAAAAATAACTGTCCACTACAGTGGACCCAATGCACGAGAGGGTGAAAAACTCCAAAAACTACTAATTTACCAACTTTCCTCCCCCCTCCCATTCAAACCCGACGCTTAAAATGGCGTAACTTTTTACCAAACAATATGTGGACTGTATAGAACAATTTGCAGTTAATGGGAAACTTTTACTTTGGATGTTGAGGTTAAGCCGTTTTTTCGACTAATTGCACCGTACTATATCAGATATTGATGTTTGTTGAAAAACATTTGAAGTAGGTGAAAGTACGTAAGATTGGTTGCATATCTTAAGGGGTATTTGACTTATATCAAAGAGTACATTATGGTTACTCTTTGCTTATATATTGAGGCGCTATGGCACTGCGACGCAAAACATTAGGACGCAGACATTAGGACGCAGACATTGGGACGCGGAGATTAGGACGCAGACATTGGGATGCGAAGTTTAGGACGCAAACACTGGGACGTGATGTTGGGATGCGGACATTAGAACACAAGCATCATGTAGGTCACCTTATAAAGCAGAGAGTAGGTCGCAGGTAGCGAAATAAAAGGTATAATCAAATTAAACCAATGTTATTTTACTTATTTCATTTGTGTATGCGCTCTAACGTCTCGTCCTAGTCTATAGGATCACTGTCATAATGTCCGACTCCCAGTGTCTGCATCCCAATGTCTGCGTTCTAAAGTCCGCGTCCTAATGTCCGCGTCCCAATGTCTGCGTCCTAACTTCTGCGTCCTAATGTCCGCGTCCAAATGTCTGCGTCCCAATGTCCGCGTCCTAATGTCCGCGTCCTAATATCTGCGACCTACTTCCTTTGCGGTCTGGCGGACCCATGACGACGTCATATTGTCTGGGTCCTAATGTCTGGCGGCCTAATGCCCGGTCACCGTATATTGAACGTAGGAGATATTAGTATGTTCACAGTTAAAATTTACACACTGTATGTATACAGGGTGATTCCTATAGTACCTGCCACCGTTTGGGAGCGTATAGGGGGTGCCTAGGGGAGTATTTTGATATAGGACACTTGGGGTCGGAAATCTAAAATAAGGGCGCCAGAACCAAATTTATCTTCTGGAATTTCACGCCTGTATGTAGGCAACCCAACCGACCGACGTTTCGCGCGGAGCGATGCAGAGCGAGTTAGCGCGAGGAAGCGACATGGGAGGGAAGGAGGGAAAACGACAGTCAAAAGCAATAACGTTTACAAGTGTTCAACGTGGCCACCGTTGTTCTCAAATCTGCACTTCCTACATCTAGCCAACTATTATTATACTATTGCCATAGTGTTTATTCACTTGATACGCGTCGTTGCAGACGGGATTTCGTGGGTTTAAACAAAATTCTGATCAAGTGTCAGCCACACATCGCCGCCTGAGATCGCTCCGTGTGCACCGCCGGCCGGTTGGGTTGCCTACCTACAGGCGCGAAATTCCAGAAGGTAAATTTGGCTCTGGCACCCTTATTTTAGATTTCCGACCCCAAGTGTCCTATATCAAAATACTCCCCTACGCACCACCTACACGCTCCCAAACGGTGGCAGGTACTATAGGAATCACCCTGTATATATTTACTCGTTTAATATGCGGAAATTATCGACTTGATTGATGTTTGTATGAACGTACATTTCGAAGTAACTAGACAAACCTAGGGATAGGGGATAGGGATACTGTAACCAAATGAGTTACGGCATTAAGAGGTTCCACCCTGTATAGACAACTTACGACGATACATACATTTTTGAGAGTTGGCAACCATACAATTTCTAGGTGGGGAAAAGCTGCCTGCGCCATCTAGAAAGCACAAACGGGGGTTACGTTTGGCATCTTGTCTTAAATGGAGGTCGTGAACGCGTCGCTCCATAAATGTTTGTTGCTATTTTGTGTTATTTAATGCAGGTAGTAATCTTTGCATTTCTTTATATCGTATTTGTGTTTTGTATGCCGCATTTTATATTTTGTTGTTTCAATCTTCGTTTTTGAATTTACTTGGTTTAACCGTAATGCAGAATGACATGTTTAATACCGTTATCCCTTTGTTTGCAATCGTTTACGTTTTTGGTGTAATGTTTGCTCAATTTATGTTTATGTGTTGATTACTTGGTCTTGTCCCTGAAGTAACATTCATATAAGTTTTGAACATTTTATTTTAATATGTGGAAATTACTGATTCGTTTGATGTATGTACTGACTTGTTTGTTAACTAACAATTTTCTTCGTGAATCAAGCAGTCACGGGGGTGGTAAAAACTGTAGTCAAAATTGAGCTACGACACATAATTCCCTGATTGTCTTCGACATTCAACTGTAGGCTCGAAACCCCGAACGAAGGGCGACGCTACCTATCTTGCAGGGGCGAGATTATGCTAATCAAAGCTCTTCAGTTTAGAATCTATGTGCGATAAATGAGTTACGATTCGTAATTTCCACATATCTTGTTTTTAGTTAAATTTACCTACAAGGCCACGTAATTTTCCATCTGGCTTTTAACAAAAAGACTTTATTGCACCAAAGATGAGTCACATCCTGTACTCTTCACTCTTTCTTAGAATCTTGGTACCTGCTTACTTGACCCATAATTCCCAAAACTTGTTTTTAACCTATTTGTTACCTCTTGAAGTCTACATGCTACTTTTTGTGATGTTATAGTTTGATGTTACGCATTCACATTAGTACAAATAATTAATTTTACTATACAATTTAATATTAATTTGACGGCTGGTTTTTTTTATTGGTAAGTTCTTTTTTTCCAGCCTATTTCTATTTTTATTCGGTGAACTACCATTTTCAAAGTTATTTTTGCAATGTAATTTATTTCGACTTAAATTTCCGAGCTTTTACAATTCATAATAGTAACGATAATTATTAAACAAACGTTTCACAATTTTGGTGTTTTATTTAATGTTCCTTCCCTACTGTGCTTCAGGTCAAAGCGTTGTTTACAACTAACGTAAGGGGGCCCTGCCTTAGATGTTTGATCACGGGCCACTTTTCAAATTTAAGCGGGATCTTGTTTAGTTTTGGAGGGAATTCGGGGGTCCATTTTTAAACGTTGCCGGGTTGACTTTATTTCCGTGTTCTTGTAGTGTGAAGTTAGCATCAAACCTGAGGGTTAAGTACACTACAACATCTAAGACTAATTTCCACATACTCCGTAGTTTAAACCTTGAATTTTGTGTTGCTTTTATACCAAACATGAGTACCTTGAATAACCCGGTAACCATTTTTAAAAGTTTCCGTGTTAATTTTATTTTTGTGTTACTGTGGTGTGAAGTTAGGGGTTAAGTAGGTACACTACAAAGCAGACCTCACGTCATCTTGCTTCAAACTGAGGAAACCGTGCTCAAATCTATTTCAATTGTAGTATGTCATTTTTTACACTACAGCTATTCAAGCTATCCTCATTCGAACAATTTATTGTAGCCACTACTAAAACAAACAAGGTAATCAATCAAAATGCGTTAATGAGCAGTTCAACACACCCCACATTTACCAAAAAACTACGTACTGTATGAATGATATATCAGATGTTTATTATCCGTTCCCTTCATTCTCGTCGATTATTTAGAAAAGAAATGGTTAATTACTGTTAATAAAAAACATTTTAGTGTTGGGAGGCTCGGCCGTTAATTGTTAATAGAAAAACTGTTCGTTTGTCTTTTTCATGTAGAAAGAAATCTTTATTCTTTGCTAGATTTCATTAAGACGTTAGGCTTCTAAATCAATCTATCACTTTTCCCAATCGCTTTGCGCGAAAATTTCTTAATCGAAATGTGCTCTTAAATAAAGAAAGATTATTTGAGACGTCAATTTAAAATTGAGATTGTATAAATAATTAAATAAAATAAGTCAATATTATCTTTAGATGCTATACTTGAACTTTATACGTATAGGGTGCTTTATCCTCGCCAATTTAATCAGCTAATGCGTATTGATCCCGATTTTGTACAAGTTTTGAAAGCTCTTCTCTGTATGAGTCGAGATGTGTGCAATGTAGTATTATAAACTTCTTTAGAAGCTAATACGTTAGTCTCTGAACATAACGAGTAGACCATTTTATTGCGGTGAATGAAAATTACTCATTCGGCACAACAAAGATTTATTCCTGACTTGAGCCAGTTTAACCCTTGAATTGATGGTCTTAAGCTTTAAAGTTTCATGCCACCTTTTTAATTCTATTTTATAGCCTATAAAGAATTTCTTAAAGTTTTCAAAGTTCCAATATAACACCATTACCAACAATTGTATGCCATTATCACTTTGCGCCTGAAACCTTTTTCTTATCATTTCTTTATAAAGTTTTAAAGTAACTTTATTACCATAACATTTACCCAACTTACGCATTAAAAATTCATTACTTTTCTGTTTTCAAAATTTCCCTCTTAATAGAAGGTTATGAAATAGAAGCACCGCACGCTTTTCTGTAATTGAATACTGCGGTTTCCATTCTTGAATAGTATTTCGAAATAATAAAACAAATCAATGTATAATTGGTTGGTTGAACTATATGTCATTCAAACGTGAATGCACCATTGAAGTCGATATAAGTGCTAATTGAAATGATCAAGTTCATGGAAGTTTGTAAATTGATTTGCCGTTCATTGAATAGTCGTGTAGTTTATTTGAATGGGTAGAAAATGCAAGAATTGAGTGAATTTTAAATTGAACTTTCTTTCTCGTTAACTAATTTAAATTTCTATATCAAGATTCGATATAACGTCATTGACTGAGAAGTCAATAATTTCATCTTATCTATACGCTTTGAAGTGAAGTGGAAGTAGTAGATAATGTAATCAACATCAAACATTCACAGTGCTCCCAAGAGAATTTAAAATAAATCTTTCCAGTATTATTAATGACGATTGGCAGATTTAGGTACGCTAAAAGAGAGCGGAAACTCTCCAATAGCATCAATTTCGCTACATAAATGATTTTTTCAAATATCGTTGAAGTTTTCATTACATTTACTGCTGATAAAGCACAGAGTTGCATTATCTGGTGGTCTGTATGATGTTACGGTGTCCAATATCTGTATTGAATCAGTTGATGGAGGAGAAAAAACTGTATCTGTTTACTTCTGTCTGATGTTAACAGCAGATTGCCGGTCATTCTGATTTTGCAGATTCTAGTACTACACTTTAAGATTACACTGTTTAGGATTAAACAAGACTTATCCTACTCCTATCAATCATCGGCTTAAGTACTACCACAGATCTACACATACACAGATTGCTAACCTTATGCATTTTTTGGGAAACAAATTTAGGTATACTTAAAAGCACCCTCTATTGCGGAGCAGTATAAACATGTATCGTTTAAAACTGTAATATGACGCTTATGGATTTATGCGTTAGATGTCGCTGAAACAAAATTAAAGCGCTGAAGTTTGCACAATTCGAATTCCTTAATATTCGTACTATTACAGTGGTATGATATGATAGGAGGTACGTTGAGCCATAATTGTTTAATTTAACACTGAAGCTACTCATTCGTCGTAAGGGAGATATTAAAAGCGGGTCCCTGTGGTCACAGATACACACGAACATAGGGCAGGTTCTTAAAGAATCGTGAAGGTTTTTTTAAGTTGGCGGACACTATTTGCGGCTTTAAAGGTCTTGACAAATTGCTAACCGCAAAGGCATACTTACAAACTATGTATATCTCTGCCATCATTAACGTTACACTCTTTACCACGCCGATAGGGAGGTTATTTTCGAAAAGTTGATAGTTTTCGAGTTGTAAGCACAAAACTGCTAAAAAAATATCTTATTCAAATTTTTTTGTATTTTTTTCAATGTTGCGTCATGAAATTTTGTTAGCAAACCTCAGATTCGGATTCAGCACCCCAAAAAACATATAGAATCAAAGAAATCAAAACTACCCCACAACTTTCCTGGTAAAAATACAATTAAACTGGATTATATGCACACTTTACCGCTTTAAATTTTTTGCAGCGACATCTAATGCGTAAATCCATAAGCGTCATATTACAGTTTTAAACGGTACATGATTATACTGCTCCGCAATAGAGGGCGCTTTTAAGTAGACCTAAATTTGTTTCCCAAAAAATGTATAAGGTTAGCAATCTGTGTATGTGTAGATCTGTGGTACTACTTACGTTGTTCCATTCCGTATTTTTTGGGATTTGTTTCTGAATTATTTCAAATGGGGTTTAAAGAAAATGGGTTGCTTTTCAAATCATAGTCGAGAAGCATCTGTGCTAAAATAAAAACAAAATACTCTACTTGGATGTATACCAAGTAACCAAGATAAAAATGAACAGCTCAAAGGATCTCGGACCGTAAAAGTTAGAAATCCGTGTTGTATCGTAAATATGCGAACGGGGTGGCGGGGGGGGGGGGCACCTTGTCCCCCAAGTCTGGGGCATGACCTCAGGTTTTCCCAAAGTCATCTCCGTTACTTGTAACAGGGGTCATTGCCTTGGATTTTAACCTTGGGTTCTTCCCAATGTCATATCACATTGACTTGTACCGTTGGTAAACATTTTCGAGAAACTTTATTTGTTGATAAAAAAGGTTCTAAGTTTAAGAAGATACCTTAGATGCGTTTTAAGTCTTAGGAAAATATCTTAAATACGTTTTAGAAGGAAGATAGAAATTTTGGAAATTAACGATTCTCGTTTTAAAGATTTTAGGAATAAAGTTATAGACGTTCTTGGTCAACGCAACCAAAAATATGTACATTTATTTATAACCATCTGATGTTTGCTTTGAACAATGACAATTTAATATTTATAATGGAGAAAAAGTCGAGCCGAGGTTAAAGTCCTAGACCACGACCGTGGTAAAACCCACAACCTTGGGGAAAACCAAGGGCCAAGGCCATTACTTGGGAAAGTCCCGAGACATCACATTATTTTTGAATGCGATATAGCCTTCTAATTTCAGTTAGTTTGCCGCTGTTCCAGTGCGCGCGTAGACACGTATTATTACAAGCAGTTTTAACATCTTTACCAATCTTCCTGTTACACTTACGCGATTATAGTGATAAGTGTGCAAAGTAATAGTACATTATATATCAAGGTAGAGAAGTACAGTATTATTGCCTGAGCACCAAGATTACATCTCGAGGCGCTTGTGTCGAGGGATGTAAGGTGCGAAGGCAATAATAGACTTCTCTACCGTGGTATATATAGTATTTTTTTCACTACTAGCACTTGAAATCCTCTAAATTAACATATTATATTGATAAGAAAGTGAACGGTTGGACAGAATTTTGTTGTTTCTTAATTTAACATGTCAATCAAGTACGTAGAAGTACAAGTCAAACAGGCCGTATTTTGTTCTGTCATTGAGATATTTTCAAAGAGTAATTTCGTTCGAATTTTTTCAAAATGTGATAATTTTAGGGATGTAATTTCTCTAGAAATGGCGGATGGTGGCAATTACACAGTAGATGAGTTTTTAAGTGAAACAGACATCGGTGATATGAAGATAGGCGACTGAAAACATTTTTAAGCTTTTTGTTATTTATATGACGTTTGTAAATACATAATGTATATTCACAACAATAAAATATTATTATTAGATATTAAAAAAATTATGCATTTTATAGAACTTGTCTAAACGTTTATTGAGCGAAATTTCGGGTTGTGTTTTCTAAAAGTGACAGCGTGACAGTTCTCATTATTGACTACTAGTTAATAATGTCCACATTATTAACCACTTTGAACAAATGGCGAGAAAGCCTACTTTACAAGTGGAAAAAAGATTAATAATCATGTCATCAGACGCTAGTAGTGAAAAAAAGTTTTTTGTTTTGCCTCTTCTTTGTAAATTTTGAAATGCATAATTTCTCATTTTTTAAGAATATTTACTTATGGTGCACTTGGGTTTTGCTTTGTAGCATCCAAGATCATGAATTTGGACCAAAGTTCAAGGCCACGCCCTGGGAAAATCCCAGACCCACGACCTTGGGAAATCCAGGAGCATCTCCCTTGGGAAATCCCAGGGTCATGACCTTAGGGAAATCCCAGGACCATGACCTTAGGGAAATCCCGAGACAATACCACACGATAAGGTCATGACCTTGTGGCGCAATCGGGAAAATTGTAAGATCATTACGGAAAAAACGAAAGGAACTGTTAAAATAGCACCCTTTTAATCTACAGGTCAAATGTTTTTTCACATGTTACACAAAAACTATTAGATCATTCTGTGAGTGTAGATAAAAATACAAAAATTTTAGATTTAGAACAAAAATTAAATCAATTAGCTAATTTAGGATTTTAAAGATATAAAACTATTGTCAAACTTAAACTAAAATGCCTAAATGCCCCTCTCTTGTTATAAATGTTTCTTTTGCATGTCGTATACAATCATCTGGCGATTAAGAATCGAAGTTTACGACCTCCCACCCCTTGTGCTTCCCCCGTACCAACCCCAAAACCCATGAAATTTGGTCGGTTTCTTAGTTTTTCAATCATATCTTTTTAATGGTTTTTCATATATACTAATATACTAACTACTTTTTTGTGAAATGTTTATTAAAAAAGATACAGAAAGCTTCAAAGTTGCTTATATTTTTAACAATTCTGAAATTTTTATGTAGATGTTTTAACCAGATTTTATACTTTATCTCTATAATTAAGAGTTTTGTGAGAAAATATCTTCAATTTATCGTGCACCCTTACCAAAGGGTGAGATTGTAGCGCTTTCTAATATATTATACGTTTGAAATAAAAAATGGTCTCCCCCCCCGGAAGGAATGAATATTTTCTAATCTTCTCGTTCCAGTTTATCGGCACCCCCTACTGAAATGAGTGGTTACATCTTCTGTTGTTCTGTAAGCTCTCCTTTTTTTTTTAAAGGCGCTAAAGACATTTGCTATTCATGTTCATATAAAATAATGGTTTGTCAATTATGTTCGAAAGCGATATAATCTTAGATGAACAATCACTATTATATGCGGTTGAAATAAGCGTCCCTTTTTGTAGGTGATGGAAACGGTTAAAATGCAGTTGAATAAACAAAACAATTTAAAACTATTAAGTAAGTACCGTATCGACAGTATCCACGACTTTTCCTTAACCTACGGATCACGCCCGAGTACGCTACAATCGTCACTTCTTCGACCATTTCGTCACTTTATGTGACACCGTTGTCTTTTGGCCTTCAACCAAACTCGTAACTTTGTACCGATAGGATTTAATTAGCTCAGTTGTAGAAAAAAGGTTGTATACAACTTACTGGCGGGAAGTTATTTCGCGCGTTAGACTGATAGGTTCAGCCTCAATGCGCGAAATAAAACATCTCGCTCTATTTTACCCTTTTCGTATTATTTTTGCGCGCCTTTCCTCAAATTAAACATAACTTTACTTGGTTTAGTAAGTATAAATACTTCTGTATTTACGAATATATTGTTATCATGCATTCCATACTTCATACAAATGCAAATACCTATCTAGAACTTTGCCTGATTACGTAATAGTCGACACAAAATTACACTTGTTATATATAACAGAGGGAATTTATAAACCTTCGCTTTGTCCAAAGACAATCTTCCCTAGCAAGAGATGGAATATTTGAAGTGCGTTACGCGGCCGCATACCCCACAGCCATTTGCCGCGGTATAAAGTCAGACCACAGAGCGTATGTCTACGTCCCATATTACGTCCCTTTATAATGTCTTCCTTTGTGTCCACCTTCCTCGGAATTCCATTAACCTCTATCTATATGTTAGCAAAGTAAAACGATTAGTAGTAATTATAATGGTATCTAACACACGTTATTACCTTCCTTTGACACTGTACGTGTTAAAATCGGTGACAACTGCGGGTTTAGGATCTCCGACTGTAACATATAATTACCATTATTTTCGCACATTTCCATGTAATGAAAGAAGTGTTAGGAAGTATTTTCTGTTTTAAATTTGGTTGTTTTACTGCGAAATGCGCAGCATAAGAGACTTCCACGAACAACGCAGCTACTATAGGGACTGTAGTTTCCCCGGTAAGGTTCTGACTTTCAGAGACGTGCAGTATTTCACCCCCGCTCTATTTCGCCGTACACCATCTGGCCGTCGACCACTTCGCCGCGATACATCCTTTCATCTGGTATTTAAGCCGCAAAATTTTTGTTACGATACACTAAGTGGTTCAAAAATTAGGGGGGGGGGGGGGGGAGACTTTGGACGCGCACTGTATAAGCAGTAGTTAAAATTGAGCTGTACAATTTGTAATGTAATGTTTATAAGTAGTTACATAATTCGCATTTGCAGTTTAAGAGTCTAAAACTTTGAATATAACATTTTTATATTCAAAGGCCTGTAGTGTACTTAACCCCCAGGTTCTACGCCAACTTCTCACTACAAGAACACGGAAATAAAGTCAACCCGGAAACGTTTAAAAATGGCCACCCGAACGACTATTCCCTCCAAAACTAAACAAGATTCCGCTTAAATTTGAAAAGTGGCACGTGATAAAACATCTAAGGCATGGCCCCCTTACGTTAGTTGTAAACAACTCCATGACCTGAAGTACACTCGGGAAGGAACGTAAAATAAAACACCAACATTGTGAAAAGTTTGTTTTATTATTGTAATTATTATGGTGAAAACCCGGAAATTTAGTTGATGTACGTTCATCTAAGCAAAGTAAGCAATGCCAAAAGGGTGTAGTACTCTCGCAAAAGTAACTGCCAAGGGTAAAAAGAGTACGACGAAGAAAAACCTTGCAGTTTGATTAAAACAGTCTTTAAGTTAATTAACAAAATATTTTGTAGCACCATCAAAACTACGGTCACAGTTAAGGGGTAAACGGCAGCTCCAGGATTTCTAAAGGGCAAGTGCTGTGGCTACTGGTGAATGCCAAACAAAATTATAGCCCCAGCCATTAACCTAAGTGGGAACAGTAAATAATCGAATTCGGTAACGGTACCTACGGGAAAGCAAATGCAAGAGTGCCAAAAAATATCCCCCGCTTATAAATAATGAAACGGAAAGTAACAAAAGCTTACCTTGCAATTAAACGGAGCGATAGAAGTGACTGTGCGAGTAAAAGTAAAACCTGTAGATACGGTGCGGTAAACTTAATGTAAACGCACAAATTCAACGTTATGAATGCAAAATAAATTTACGGAAAAGTTGAAAATTACGGTACTTACTTACAAACCGTAGCTTGCGAAAGTGTAAAAGGCAGAAAGATTTTACATTTCGGTTCAAACGACGGTTTTCCAACCGACACAGCGTATTCGCGGGTTCTCTACACCCAATAATTAAAACTTCTTTAACTAATTGTGCATCCCAAAAGTCTGTAATTAATTAAGAGCGCTTCTTTTGATACCCCACACGACTATGTAGAATGACGTTTACTGCAACGCATTTATTTAGCTACGGTTAATTTCACTTACTTAATTGGCCGGATTGAAATTTCAGAACTCTGAAGAAACAGGCTCACCGGTATCCCTCGAGTCGGCATAAAGGTCATTTATCAACTTGATAACGGTGATTGAAATAATTAATTATTCTCGTCAAATCTGTAAGAGCATAAATTACCGTGTACTAACGTTAAACATCATACAAGCTGTATACCTAGCTGTATACACATAAGAAGACTACATTCTACTAAGGTCTTATACTGACAGCAATCTTCCTTGCTTTTGACTAGGATATTGCAATTTAATGTATTTCTATTTTGCAATATTTTTATTGCTTGATTGTAATCTAGTATTTGAGTTGCCTGAAGATGATATGGAGATGTCGAAACATGTAGCACAAACTTAAATTTTATATTATTAAAGAATCTATGGGGAAGGCCTAAGTAATTTTCTCACAACGATTACTTTACTTAAAGCATCTTTATTATTGCTTTTTTCTGCATTTTTACCGTAATAAAAACAATTCGAAGTAAACTCGAGTTCCTTCGCAGCCTTTGCTTCCTGAACAACTTGTGTTCGTTCACCGACTGCCTATTTAACAGCTGATGCAGTTGCGGGTGGGTCTGTTGAAAAACCCGAAAAATCTGGAATAGAAAAGTTAGTTGTATCGCCAAGATATAATTTGAGATATAAAACCTGGAATAAACTGCATGGTGCCTTTATTCTAATTCCTGTAAATTAACGATCAACAGGCCCAACCCAATCGCCTCTGCTGTAAAATAGGGAGGCAGAAGAGCCAATGAACAAAAACAATTTTTTCAGGAAGCAAAAGAGTTATATTTTACTTCGAATTGCTTTTATTGCGGTAAAATGCGGAAATTATGATTTCATTTTTTGAGGTAATGGTAGTTTATCTAAAAAACTGTTGATTTACTTTTTCAATAAATCGTCTTGATCGGGAGTAAAAAATAAAACAGGTTAGCGCAAAACTCGGTGCAAAACATCTAATCTTTAAACAATCGGTATTCAGTTGTTATAAACTTTTCTTAAAAAATAGTCCGAACATTTTGTAGATAAAGGTCTAAATTTATAAAATAGTTCTTAAAAAATTTTTTTCTAAAAACATGAGTTCTTGTGGCGGGCGCTTTTATGAGCAAAACCAACTTAAAATAAAAGTCATTAAATAGACACGAATTGTGCACCAAATCGGTTTTGACGTCGCCTTTTGTTATAACGACTTCTGTATGACAGGTGGAACAATATTTCTGTAAGCAGTGAAACGCAATATCTGTCAGGAAACTCTAAACTATGTATTATGGAGGTGTAAAAGAAACCACATAATTAGACAAATATGATCTTTATGATAGCTCAAGTAGAATACAAATTCAGTCAGGTGAACGAGGGTGACCTGCTTTGTTTGTAAGGGCACGCGTGTACCATTTATTAGCTTAGTTAGAGTTGAGGGTATTGAAATATATTCATTAAAGAGAAATCCTATAAGCTTGATTTAATTTTAGCAAACAACTATCTACCATAATTAGATAAATTATTTCAAGTTTTTGTGAGACTTGATTACCTTTCGTGTAAAATATTAATGTAGAATTTCGGTGCTTTTCGGACTTTTCTAATTTAGTAAATTATGATATACAGTTAAATGTTGAGCTGGTGTTCTCTTTGTGTTATTTCTCCTTCGTTTACTTTTCATTTATCACGAGTAGCATCCAATTAAAGCACATTTCTTCTTATTATTTTTTTAATTCGGTGTTAAAATGGTTGAACAAGTCTATCCACGTACACCTCGGGGGTTTTATAACTTGCGAATGACAATGTCGCTTTTTCCAATTTTGAGAAATGAAAATAACGCAAAATTAATAACAATCCAATTATGTATAGTAATCACGTTTGTACTCACAAAGTTAGCTCTTGTTGGTCAAAAGCTAAATTAGAGAGTTTCAAAGTCGAATAACAAAAAGTTGTAGAATGTTTTTGAAAGTATTAAAAAAACATTTCTGCTTCTTTTAAGAAAAAAACTCGCATAAAATTGAGCGGGTTATGTATGATGAAAGCAAGAGATCCCTACTTTTTTCAGCGAAAAAATCAGGAACCCCATAATGACCGCTCTAATTACAATTAGTCCTCCCTTTCCCAAATTACTCTAACGTAAACTCAAAATTACTCAATTTACTCAAAATTACTCAATTTCCTAAATACAATCAATTTATTCAAAATTTACTCAACATTACTCAATTTACTCAAAATTACTCAATTTACCCAAAAATACTCAATTTACTCAAAATTAATCAATTTACTTAAAATTACTCAATTTAATCAAAATTACTCGTTTACTCAATTTACACAATTTACTCAAAATTACTCAATTTTCTAAATTCAGTCAATTTACTCAAAATTACTCAATTTTCTAAATTCAATCGATTTGCTAAAAAAATACAATTTAATCAAAATTATTCATTTACTCAAAAATACTCAATTTACTCAAAATA
The DNA here is from genome assembly GCF_008802855.1 of Photinus pyralis. Classification (NCBI taxonomy): domain Eukaryota; kingdom Metazoa; phylum Arthropoda; class Insecta; order Coleoptera; family Lampyridae; genus Photinus; species Photinus pyralis. Next base: position 131,471 of record NW_022171768.1, read on the forward strand.
ACTCAATTTCCTTAAATTACTCAAAATCAATCAATTTATTTAAAATTACTCAATTTACTCAAAATTACTAAATTTACTGAATTTACTCAATTTGCTCAAAATTTTTCAATTTACTGAATTCACTCTACTCAAAATTACTCAATTTACTGAATTCACTCAATTTACTCTACATTATTCAATTTACGCAAAATTACTGGATTTACTGCTCAATTTGCTCAGTTTACTCAATTTATACAATTTACTCAGTTTACTCCCTGGTTTACTCAATTTACTTAGTTCACTCAACTGACTCAACATTACTAAAAATTACTCCATTTTCTCAAAATTACTCAATTTACTCAATTTTTTCAATTTATTAAATTTATTGCATTTCTAGCCGCGATTATTACTTTATATTGTTAATTCCTTTTTAGTTTCCATCCGCGCGGGTTTAATAATAAAATACCAATTTTGGTGAATGAACCTGTTATAATTTCCTTCCGGCTAAAACAAATATACGTCCTTACGCTCAAGGTTACATGCATACTTAATATAATTTCTGCTTTCTTTTAAATTTCTGTGGTTTATTTATTGAAGTTTATAGTATTCAATAATAATATAAAAATTATTCTTTATCGATTTTGATGATGGTAGGATTAGAAAGTGACGGTGAACAAGGTGGAAGTTTGTAATTTATCTCATCAATTTATAAGGGATTCAATTGTTTAAATAAATACACCAGTGTTCATGTGTACCTAGAGTAGTATGCAAAATTAAACTTCTAGAGAGGCAAAAGCTATTCGGTATACATTTTATTCAAGAAACTGAATTATTTCAGAAAACTTCATTGATCTTCGCTACACTTATGCTTTTCGTTAAAACAACAAAAAACGTACAAAAAATTTTGAAAACTGTTCGGTAAAATGAATGATTCCATATTTTTCGGACACTGTATTTCTACTAGTATATGTTTTGGAGCGCAGCTAAATTACAAATTGGCATAAAAGTTGATCACAATACCTTAATTCACTACTCTACAGGTGGAAGTGTGATTTTTTTGAAGTCATGAATTTGTACACTTATTTCTCGTGTAAATAAAGTACCATCTTACGGGAATAATCATAAGAAAAGTCTCAAAGATAGCATTAAAAAAACACTTTGCGACAGAGATGCTGCCATGATTATCCAAAAGCTAATTAGATTACAAGATTAAAGTTTTAGTTTTAATATCATCATGATTTTACTCGTATTAGGTTTAGACAAATTAGGTATTCGTTTCTTGCATAATATGTGTCCACAATAAATGCATGTTGATGTACGTACAACAAAACGTGAACAAAGAATTTTAATATAAGATACGATTCTGCTATATTACGAATTCCAAACTCGAGTCTCCAAGCAAAATTGCATAGCGCACATGTAGAAGTACGTGTATTGCACAATTGAAACCTACAAATACTTTATGTTGTAGTAGAATAACGTACGCGTTATGAGACATTTTGTAGCCTAACTGGAACGGACTACGCCTTTATTAAATTTTATCGATATGTTAACGGTTGTCCTTACAAAGGGAAATATGAACGTGAGGAGGTGTGCGCATAGTTATATGATCCTGCCACGTTTATTAAACTATATCGATTCCCTTGCGGGTCCAATAGTTTTTTTGCAAGTTGCCATGCCGTACCATCATCGATTAGAATTTTGGCGTTTTAATGTAATTGTAGCTGCATGTTTATTAAAATGGAATCGTCCGATTTGAATTTTGCAATAATTTGCCAAGTTATTCACGAGTTTGGTAAACGTTCTTTGTAAACATGCCGGGCAGTATCTTGTTTGTTTATTTTGCAACTTGCTTCACTGATTTGCACGAAAAATTGTGCACCTACGTGAAGCTTTATTCAAATTAATTCTAAAGTTGTATTATTACACAGTATATGGAAATAACAAAGTAACAAAGCTTTTTTTGTGTTTTTACGCACCAATGTCTTGATTCATAAGTTATCGCGAGGGCCGTTCAAATTAAGAACAACATTGACTTTAAAAAAGGCACTCTTATACCATTGTATCTTATACTAACAGCTTGTTACATAAAATGACGAAAATTAAGAACGGTTGAAACAATTACCGATATGGTTCTAAAGAATAGCCGGACTTTGTGCGAAAAGAATGTCACGCACTTGAAGTTGATTTTGCTTACTATTACATGAAATTTATAAACAAAAAGTGGAATCTTAAGAAGTTTCCAACAAAGTTTAAAGATACCGAAAAGCAGGAAAGTTGTTACTAATGGGAAACGTAACCTTTACAATTGATTTTATTCGCAGCGAAAGTGAACAGTTCTTGACCCTGCTTTCGGCCAGTGTGCAATGACGTGTGGTGAACTACACCACCCACAAAATACCTGCTCAGCTAACTCAAATAAATCAAAAATTGAAATTTAGAATTTTTATGATCTCTTCTCGTACACCTCCGGCATTCGCTACAAAGCAAAATCCTAATAATGACTCAAAATTTATAATTCAGGAAGCTCAGTTGCCTCGATCGGTTTCCGTAAATTCCAAAGAATCAATTACAAAATTTGGAACGCAATAAATCAACAAGAAAATCTGAAATAAAGAGGGGTATAAGCCCGTTTTTACATTTACCCCACATACAGGTGGTCGACACAAATAAACAAACGAAGTCTTAAAATTAATTACAGTTTTCTCTTAAGAATTCATTTAATCTGATCAATACAAACGGTCTTGCAATATTCAGTCGCCTGTAGCACTAACACAAAAACACCCGTTGGCCGCATCAAGAGGTTTCATTTCTTTTCTATTATACTGAACTCATTTACTCGAGCCGAATTTCTTTCTTATGGCTATTCAGACGGGAAACACTTTAAAGTTTTGTTGAAAAGATATCCTGTGTTTGCCCCACAGCCTCGGGTAGCTTCTGTAGAAATAATTTGGAAAGTAAAGAAATTGTAATCGTATTTTGTCTAAATAAAACTATAAAATAAAATAGTGTGGTATACAATAAAAACTAAATATTTATATACAGCTGTCGTATATAGGTACGGTCTGTGCTTTTCTCTAGCCGCAGAACTGGAAGCCATTGCTGACGTCCATTATTTTAGAATTTCATTTTCATAGATAGATAATTTATTTTTCATTAAAAAATGCAGTACCTGTTATACATAATTGTCAGTACTTATTGACCAATTATAATAAAAATTCATCAAAACATTTAAGCGTATAAAACAGTCAAAAAGAAACTATATTTGACGAAGTAAGAACAAAGTAATTAATTAAAGTTAAAAACTGGTTCACTGTGTATAAGGAATATTCCAATAAAAGTTTCCGCACTACTAATGTATACTAACCCGTTCGCTCGGAAGTTCACCGAGGAACTGTAATTATGCGCGAAAACGGACCGGTTGAAGTGATACAGATAGACGTCCTTTATTGCTTTAAATAAAGTTTCAAAGAATGGTGGTTTTATTTGACGTCAGGCAACACGCATTCTCTCACCTTGAAGATGCCTCAGTGTCAAAACCCTCGGTAACCGCCGCACATTAGAGCACAGAGAAACTGATCGGAAAGCAGGTTAACGGCAGTTAAGGACACTGGAAACGATTTAGGGTTGGGCAAAATTAGGACAAGGGTAGAATGGATAACGATTAATTATTATTATTATTCATTACAGATATACTAGTAATCAGGAAAGCAAGAGTTAAGATACCGGTACCGTTAAACAAGTGCTTAATCTCTGCACCTACTCAACGTATGTATAGGCTCGTGGATCTGGTGGGAAAGGTGATTAGTAGGGGCAAAATTAACAGGAAATATCTGGGAGAAATATCCTTTACCAAATTGGGGTCCAAGGAGTTCAAAAACTAGCTTCAAAATTCAGCCGAAATTAGAGTATTTTTTGCCCTTCTGGAGAGAATTTGGAAATACCCATAAACCTAGGAAAGCCGTAAATTAGAACTATCTGTTTCTAAGAAAAAAATTAAAGCAGAAACGTAAATTTATGGACTTTCGAAACCACAGGACCAAAACCACAAATTTTAGTCCTGCGATTTATTTTGGTTCCTCCACCACTCAATTTGTTGTCACACCCTACATATACCTACGTTTATTAGGAATAATTAGGCGTGGCAAAACGCTGCTGGGAAAATGGAAACATTTCGGTACAAAATATTATTTAAACACTGATTAAGAGAAGAATCCTAAATTTCATCCTTTGATTTATGGATACGGGTGTACAGTATATTTTATTTTAATGGAAAAAAAAAGGATTCATCCCTCACAAATATATTTGCACAGCGGTGTTGTTACATTTAACATCATTCGTAAAATATACCTGTGGATATGGTAACCTATCGGACCACTAATTGAAACTCATTCGTAGCGCGGTAAAGTTAGCTAACTTTATCTTAATGCAATCGGTAATAACAACACAAAGTTATGGTCTATGTAATTGTGGCGACGCTTCCAATTACAAAAGTTTTCCTAACAAAAGAAGATAATGTTAAATGAAAACGTTGATGTAAAGTACATTGCACATTACGAGCCATAATGTTAAAGGTTAAGCGAATAAGGGAATTTCTTCTTTTTTGTTTCCCATGTTGTAGTAATATTATTTAATAAACTGGTAATACGATGTTATTCGTCCAGTTATAAATCTAGGACATTAGTTATGTTCAACACACAATAGATTATAGAATAATAGGCGTTGGTGCAGAAGCGTAAAATCAGAAGGACTTTTCCTATACTGTAAACGGCAAGGAAAATTCTGCTATATATATTTTCTAAATAAAAACGATAGTAGGTAGGCAAATGAACATATTTAACAAAACAACTGTCTCTTGTAATATAAGGTGTGATGGCTAAATGTATCAGGTATATTATACATTTAGGTATTTATCTTAAAAGGCTTCTCTGTATTCAATTTCCAGTTCAATTCATATTGCAAGTCTCAGCCTCCATTGGTTCTTTTCGGGCGACGATTATTTTATGATAACTAGGTATCGTTTGGAAGGCGAAAATCGTCTAATCACTCAACACGCTTCACCTGTATATTCTCCGATTTTGTAAAAATGTTGGCAAGTTCCTACGTCGGGATGGCCTGAGCACCTTATACCACGAAAATAACGATCACGTGATTTATAGTTTTGGAAAATTCGAAGATGAATTGTATTTCTTGACCAGGAAGTAATTGTCACAAAAATTGCGGTATTCACGTTTTATGTACTTGAGAACAACACTACCGAACAGTTTTTGCATACAGCTCACCAATTATTATGCCAGTCCTCATTTTGGAAGTTCCAGAACATTTCACCGCCAGACCCGAAACAGTGTATAATTATGGAAGGAACAGAAGTTTAATAATAATTATGTCTACTGTTCAAAGGCAAACAGTCACTAAAACCACCCACAAGCAGCTGCCTGGCTAGCTCAAGTAAGTACAGGTACTAACAAAACCTTAAAAAAATTATTATAATTTTTCTAAATCACGTCCACCTTTTATCCACAACGATAATACCGATTATTGACATAAATTTTATTGATTTGAGAAATTCAGCAGCTTGAACTGCCTCTAAAGTTCTAAAGGATTAACTATACAAATTATGAAGTAACACCTGACGGAATTTTGTGTGCGAAATAGAAAAATATAACTTGAGAACTCAAGAAAATAAGTATTAGGTTTTATCAACAGATTCTCTTATATCATAACTTGATAACTCATATCTGGGTCTTCATTTGGGCTTGATTAGTCACAAAACCAACCATTTACAGATGAACAAATTTATTTGACATAAAACAATCAAATAAGGTGTGAGAAAAACAGGCACTGAGAGCCAGAATAGCATACCACGTCACAAGTGATCGATAGAATAATTAATTAGAGAAATTTTAATTACCTTAAAAAGTGTGAATAATGCAAAATCTCCAGTCGTAACTGCGATTTACAATAATTGACACACAAACACAAAACACCCGGTGAAATTGCTGCACTTTTCAACTTGAATTATAGCATTTGAAACTAGATTTAGACGACGCTGTAATTACAATTATAGTCAGTCCCCTTTTATGGTGGAAAAACTGATAGCGAAGGCCATAAAAAAGCCTCCGCAACAAACTCTCGATAACCACAGCACTCCGACTAGACTTCTTAATAAACGTGAAAACACACCCCCACTTAACTCGATTTAACGTTCACTTTAACACATGCTATCTTTTCAAATACTCTCAAATACGGCAACACACCAAAACGAACGGCTACATTTCCACCGTCCGCCTCCAAAAAAAGATCCGACTAACGTGTTCCTCTTCCATTTAACAAATTTCTCTTTCTCACTTCCAATCTTCCTTCTTAAAAAAATAAATGTAAAATATGCTCAGAATATAAACCCAATAAAATTCCAGACATAATTAGTATTAAAGTTACTAATTTTATTCAAAATGATAGACAAATAAAATGAGTTAAAAACATTAATCAGCTTTAAATTCTTTCTATAAAAATAACAAGAAAAAGCCATGCCTCGCAATATAATTATTCCTTGATCATTAAGAGAAGAAAAAGAATTAAAATTATAATTTTTATATACATATGTCACACTATCTTGTTTTATAGTGTTATTTAAACAAAATAGGATTACAATTTCTTTACTTTCCAAATTATTTTTACTGAAACTACCCGAGGCTGTGGGGCAAACACAGAATATCTTTTCAACAAAACTTTATATTGTGTCCCGTCTGAATAGCCATAAGTAAGAAATTCCACTAACAGCTCGTGTGATAGAAAATTCGTTTGTTTATTTGTGTCGACCACATATGTGTGGGGTAAATGTAAAAACGGGCTTATGCCCCTCTTTATTTCAAATTTTCTTGTTGATTTATTGCTTTCCAAATTTGGTAATTGGCTCTTTGGAATTTACGGAAGTTGATCGAGGCAACTGAGCTCCCTGAATTATAACTTTGGAGTCATTATTAGGATTTTGCTTTGTTGCGTTTTGAAAACAATTAACGTCTAGGTGCATAAATGTCGGCGATAGCACGTGCTTATCTTGAAAATGCAAGGTAAAGGAAAATTTGAATTTTCGATATAAGGAGGTCAGTACAAAGACGGAACGGACACCTGTAACGTTAGTTGCAGAGATGTATGGTTAGTGTGAACACTAGCATATTATTAATTAAACTCGGAACAAAGCAACAATAAGGTGGTACTGAGTATGAAAACACTAGTTACAGTAGTATTTTATTGTGAAAGGGATATTTATTTGAAAACTCGGTAGGAATGTATACACTGCCGACCACCTTCTGGGAGTGTGAAACTCACGGGTAAACAGAGGTGTGGTTAAATTAATCCTTTCTTGGTTAGCAACTTACCTGTTAAAATCTGGTCCAGAACACCTGTGTAACCTGCCTTTGAAAACCACCTGGTAATTCCGCAGGGGAACTGTAACATAACGAGCTATACTCTGTTTTTTAACTAGGAAGACGGATTTAAAAACCTGATTTACACTGGAAATGTCACTAGAATCTAGTAACAAAAATAATACTCATTTTATACAGACATGTATTGTGGGTTGCGTGATGAGATTTTCTTTCACATTTGGATAGATTTCATGATTTATGCTTTTGGGTTATTATTTGGTAGGAACTCCGTTATATTATGCATACATCATACTTTTAAAAGCGAATTATAATAAATAGGTAATACATTGATAATAAGTAATCATCCTGCATACATTTTTTGGTCTTTGAAACATTATTTTGAATTATAATTTTAAATGTTTTTATCAGTTGTAATACTACACAATCCACATTACAATTTACAACAAATGTTAAGTTATTGAACAAATTCAGAACAATGGAATTATAGTCATATTATTAAACAGCACAGTTCACTGCTTTATGTATAAGCGATTTAGTCACCGTCTTCCGAAAGTTCACTAAAACTGTCACTGTCCTCCTATCCGAGTGAAATAATTAATGGTCCTATAAGTGTGTCCATTAGGCCATCCAATCTACACATCTTATTTTCTTCCTTAGTAACGTGTTGCACACAATTCCGCCAATCGTCAGAGCTCACATTTGCAACAGCGTTATGACCACCGGAACGTTTCGAAGGGGTAACAATCCCAGTACTTCGATATTCTTTAATTATCCGGTATATTGTAGATCGTGCAATAATAATATTCCTAATATGTGTCACACTTTAATAACCAAATATATACCAGCTACATCATTATTTACGTTACCTCTGGTAGATGCAATCTTCAACACAAGCAAAATTCATATCCGGGGATCAGACAACATTTGTTTATGTGTTTATAATAAACTGCTTCTCGGAGACTGATAAAATGACCCAAGTTTAAGCGACTACGTTTTTTCAAAGGAGACAAGCTTGCTTTACTGGTAGGTACTTGGAGTTGAATTCATCACTAATGCCAGTACACTTAGGACGCGAAATATCAACTTTTGTTCTTAAAAGAACTGTTTTTTTTGTTAAAATTTATGCAAATGGACTCAGAACACAGAAAAACTCAAAAATAAGTACAACAGTTACGGACGAGAATCGCGATTAAATTTGACAGTTAAATCATGTCAATAGCAATTTTACCTGGGTGTAAAACGGGCGCAGCGCGAGCCAATAGAAACTAAGATTTTTTGCGGGAACTTTTAAATCCGTCTTCCTAGTTAAAAAACAGAGTATAGGACAAGAGTAACCACAACCAATATACTCATTCATTTCATAGTTATTTCATTTTACTACCGCCGCCTTCAGTGAGTACCTCCCGTCGCCAATAGATGGCAGTACGGCCTCAATTAGAACTTGTATTTGTTTGCATTATACTTATTTTGTTTTATCATTATTCTTTTTGTAAATAAATTATATTTGAACTGCATTCCATGAAAAGGATCCTGTATCTTAGAGCTTAGAGCTATTGAATGTACAAGTATAAGCGGGGCACCAGTAACAGGCTTGAGTAAAGGGTAAACCGCTACAAAACTCATTAACTTACGCCGCGATAACAAAACTTCTTACCTACGACCGGACATGAGATAAACTTTTACAAATACTACTCAAATAATTCCTAACTAAACATATTTAGTTTTTTAACACGTATTTGAATTTGCCCAAAATAAAATAAACAAAACGATTATTTAAACAAAATCAAACAAATAAGTGAAACAATTCTGATACATCAACATTGTGCTCTATTTCAACTAATATGATCGAAAGTGTGCTTAAATTCCAACCAACATTTAACGTTAACAAAACATAAAATTCACATACAGTGTGTCCCATCGTTATTGAAGGTGCCAAAGCCAAATGAAACGTCCGTCTGGTGTAGTTTACACAACAATAGGTCGGCGTTGAATGCTAGATTATTTGTAGGTTTAGAATAAAGTAGTATCAAGTCGTATAAGTAGTGTAGAAAATTAAATTTGCTGTAAATGCAAATTCTTCTCTAACCGGTCCATCCTTATACCATCTTTAACTAAGATTTTGAGCAAATTTTTTTCATTTTCTAATTTTTGGATAAGTCTCCCTAACTAGTGGCACAGTAAGAAGAGTAGGCAATAGAAAGTTACTTTTCAGAGAGATGGATAGCACGAGAGATTTTTTTTACATAGGATACGCTTGGTTTCGTTGAGTGAAATTACAACATCCAGTTTATACTACCTTTGAAGCTAATTTGACTGGACTAAACGCCAGTTTCAAAATTTGATTTTGCGCATGCGCAGTGCTAACTTTCATAGTTATGAAAGCATTTAAATAAAATTTGATACCTACTTGGAATAAAAGCAAATCATACACCAAGTTCAACATTTGGTTTGGCGCACGCTATAGCCATTGGTTTCACGTATAGTATGACGTCATACTGTCATGATTTCCAAAGTCGCCGATAGTTGCATGAATTAGCTATTTGCATATTCATTCTTATTTTTAAACGTCATAATAAAACTTGTTCATTATATTATGTAATAGTGTATTTGTTTTCAACACCTTCCGAAAGTTTATGCGTTATGAGTTTATCAATAAGTGCTATTTCAGAGGGAGTTTAATAAACCAAAAAGCGTGCATTTTGACCACTGTTTATAGCACGGCGTGTTTATAAAGCTTTACACTTTTTGTGGCCATAAAGAAAATAGATAAAGTCTATCGAATTTATTCGACTCGAACAATACTACCTACAATACAGTTAAAATAGGGTTAAGTATAGGTACCAGAAGTTCACGATTCTGATTTCTGATTTCTAACTATAGAACTCATATAACATCAGATTGTACTATAGTAAGAAGCATTGGTCATTATTTGTTAAACAGATGTCCTTAACAGGAAATTAGATTTTTAAGAGACATCTTGCTTACCATTCTACCCGTTATGAAATTAAGATTTAATTAAAATTTTAAGAACTGATCCCAAACGCGATTCCTTCCTAATTAGTATAACAGAAAGAGCCAATATCAAAGGCTTTAATTTTCGTAGGTATGATTTTAATTAAAGAAGGTTTTAAATAGGCAATAAGAAACAAGCTGACAATTCAATTTTCGTGATCATTCACTTCGAAAGCCGGAACTGTATAATATAAAAGAGCCATTACAGTAGGTATTTAAATTGTACGTATGCTTGGTTAAATTTCGAGCACTCCGTAAAGGGTAAAGCTTAATTTACGTCTGTTCTAATGCAGACTACGTTGATGCAGTGAATAGAATCCTTTAATAGAACCGCACGGTTCCATTCGGAAATGATTTAAAATGGATCTGCAAAATTAAACAACGGAAATTGGTTGTTTTGAACAATTTGATTCAAATTGGGAATAGCATTCATCCAACTCTTCAAGTTAATATTACTTTTAAATCCGTTTTCAGTCATAATTAGATCAATACACTCTTCATAATGTAGGTAATAATAAAGTAAAGGCACTCGATCGTAATTTATCAATTAGGTACATTTCAACTCTTTACAAAAGAATGTCGCAGAGGTGCTGTTCAAATCGATTGAATAGCCTGAAAGATGAATTCCCAATGGATCACTCCGTTCACTTTAATCAATGAGTCTTAATTTGAAGACTCGAGAAAGATGCCTCTAAAGGGCATTCGGAATTCATAAGGTCAGTTCATTGACATTTTGACTAACCCGGGAGTTTAATTAGTTAGAAATTATACAGTTAGTTAATTCCTTGGACAAAATCGTAGTGAAGTCATTAATTAGTGGTTAATTACTATTGGTAATGAAATTACCTTCAACTAGTTGCTCAGAACGCGTTTATTCTAATTGCCGAGAGATGATCCAGAATGATTTTTGGTGCCTATATATTTCAAATTACTACAATTCAAATTCAACCCAGACATATAGGAGAGGAACAATGCGCTAATGATACGAAATTAATATCCTCGTTATTTCAATATATGTGTGTGGCTAATTATATACATACATCAACCATTGAATAAAAAACTATTATTCAATGATACAACCTAATGCGAAAATTAGCACACACTTGCCAATTATTGACTGAACCACCAGATCTGGAAGCAATTAAGAAAAGGTAATAAGTATGACCTGTGTTTGCTACCCTTGTGATTTAGTTTAGTAAACTTTAATGCATAGTTAGAAATAAAGGGTAGTTCCATACTGCAGAGATAAAATCGTCAGTTCAGTCCAAAATTGTATTAGCGATCATAGGTAACGTGATAAAATCAAAACATTCTCTCCCTATACATACATATGCAGCATGCTGCAGCCGTAATGAAATTTTACCGGAACCGCCGCTTTTTATTGCAAAAAAATTAAAACGCTGACCGATATCTATTCCCAAGTGCATATCGATATGAAATGAATAATTATCGTCACAAGCATATTTTACCATACGAATAATGTAATCAATCAACATAGAGCAATTAAAACTGAATGTCTAAACAATTACCTTATTTTACTGGGGAAAATCTATGAATACATTGAATTTAATTATCCTATAAATTTACATATTGTCGTTACTGATTGGAAATTTTCTTCTAAAACCAACAAACAGTTGTTTTAACATACCGTGCATTTATGTACGCAGTACGGCGTCTAATAACCCAGGATTTCAATGGACAGTGCGTTTTATTAACTTGTATAATACCGTACCAATCACCTACTAGAATCAGTCTATCTTAAATAGCCATGTACCTATTGATAACATTTTAACAAACATCCACAATCTCACCCTCCTTCCATTAAACATATTGCTGTATATGCAATGACATGAGTACATTACACCACTCTACTAACACTTGCCTAGCTAGCTGAAAATTACGCAACTTTAAACCTTGTAACAAACCCCTTATATTACGCATGTTCAAATAAACTTTATTTTTGATAATTAAAGAAAAATTCAATCTCAGGGTTCAGCTGGGTTCCGAAACGCTGGAAAGTCTCAACACTCATTTATCCACTCTTGAAGTACCGGAAATCGGTAATTCAAATGCAACAATGCGATTACATTTTAACTTATACTAGAAGTTATCATCGGTTAATCCAAAACAAAAGAAATTTTCATTGAACAACAACAAAAAACTCTATGACAATTTTCTTTACTTTTATTGAAATTCTAATCGACACACTATTTTCTGAGATCGCATACAAAATAAAGGTCGATTCTCACTTGTCCTGCAAAGCGTCGCGAAATAGAGATTTCATAGATAATAAATCCTTCATCCACATGTTTCTTAACTTCTTCGCCTTAAATTGATGTAGGTAATAAGGCGGTTGCTATAGTTTTCAAATCTGGGAACGGCCTGTTAAACGGAATGAGATGACTAAGCGTTTTCCGATGAATCAAAATAGAAATCCACCCATGTAAATCAGATCTACCTCTGAAGGATCTATAAAGGATCTAGATCATTTTGGGAGGATCTTGGATCTTGATCTAGATCCTTTCTTAAGTGTGGATCTTTGATCTGGAACTATATCATGATTTATCTGGATCTGTATCTGTATCTAGATCCAGAATTAAAGGATCTTACCCAACACTGTAATGGCAGGTTGCAAATAGTACGCCAAATCTTGTACCTATCATTTTTGTATGCGTATATGCTGTGCAGAATCTAGAAATGAACACTATCGATTTAAAAGTCTTCACTCGGGTTCCAGGTCATCTGAGACTCAATAATATGAACATGTCCTTCGAGAGTTGAAGGATTAGCGGACGGTGGATTACGATCCTTCGATCCACTACCAACGTCACCAGCAACCAGTGAAGGTATCACCATCGTCCACAACACCAAGGGGGAAAACGGAAGTTTGTCCCTGTAAAGCATAAGGATTTACGCCCCTTATAGAAGATAACAACAAGGAAAAGGATTTAAATGATTTTAGATAACGACTTGTGAGAGGAGTTACAATCTTACGAACTGCTGGAGGAAAAGAACCTCACAGCGTAGTAGATTTACAACCCTTGTACTAAGACAAGAGACAGCAAAAAATCGACTTCTTTTTACAGTACAAAGATTTACGACCATTGCACTAGGGGAAAAGACATCGGATAAGACAATTATACTTTTAGATGAGAGGTCAAGGGAGGCTGCAGAATCCAAGTAAAACATCACTCACAGTTAAAGATGGAAGAATTGGCGGACTTTGGATAAGTCTGAGGGTCGGGCGAACCTCATCGGCAACAAATCAAGATCCAATACTTCCACTTCTTTGTTTTTTAGTTGAAATACGCAAAATTCTTTTATTAAAGCGCGCACCTGCGACATATGTTTTCAAAATTAATTAAATTTTAGCGATAAGGATAACTCTTATCTACGACCGGAGAAGAACATAAGATAAACTTTTTCATACATTAAATTCTGAAATTTATAAATACCATAAGCATTAAGGTGGCGTTTACATTGCAAATTGGAAATTTATTTCCACAATAACTACCTTCTGAGTCAAAGTTTTTGTTTGAAATAACGGGTCGCTAGCATTTCGCATAAATACAAACACGCATAACTCCCATTTTGCATAAAATAAATAGCGTTTGAAAAAACGACGCATAAATGTCAAGACGCATAACTCCCATTTTGCATAAAAAAATAGTCATTTTCAAAATGTTCTCACAAATAAATTTCGCATAAAAAAAACTACGCATAACTGGCATTACGCATAACTCCCATTTTGCATAAATAAGTTTCTCGTAACTGGCATTTCGCATAAATTAAAGATGCATAAAAAAAAGTGTGCATAACTCCCATTTCGCATAAATGAAAGATGCATAAAAAAAAGTACGCATAACTCCCATTTCGCATAAATATTCGTAACTGGCATTTCGCATAAATGAAAGATGCATAAAAAAAAGTACGCATAACTCCCATTTCGCATAAATATTCGTAACTGGCATTTCGCATAAATGAAAGATGCATAAAAAAAAGTACGCATAACTCCCATTTCGCATAAAAACAGGTATCCGACCAACGGCGGCGATGGTCGACCGACCATTTCGGCTACTCTGGAGCTGGACGTTGACGTTTGCTTAAAAATCATCTGAATTAGAAACACAAAGCGTGTCTGTTTATTATTTGATGCAAACTAATGAAAGTATTCGTTTATTCAAAGACTAGTCCATGATTACTGTTGATAACTTCCCGTGCAAATTTTACTACTTTTATTTAACAAAGTCAAGTGTAAGAGGTTTAAGAGCGTTATACAGTCTGTTTCAAATGGGTTAAGTCGGCGCATTATTGTTAATTTTCATAGTTGTGTAGTTAGAAACACGCTTAACTTATCAAAACTGTATACTTTACCATTTTCTTACTGTATCCAAATATGTAATTAAACAAACAAATTTCGCATTTTCCAGATCATTACAAAAATGTGACAATAATATTCTCAACCGTATGTCTACCTAGTTTTAATAGGGCGGCTACCTAGTCCATTGAAATGTTACAGTTTTTTGGGCTTAGCGTGCGTTTGTCAGAGGACGCAATTTTATTTTTTAATATCAAGAAGGACTTAGTCTAGTTAAATCCAAGTTTGTGGGGTTGTAGCCCTTGTCCCGCGGCCGCCATCTTGAAAAAAGGGGTGCAAATGGTTTTTATGGTTTATCTGACACCCTATTGGTCTCACAAAAAATTTGTTCAGACATTTTTGATTAAGAATAAAATTCTCTAAAACTTTGGTTCAGTAACTTTTAGTCGTATAACCAGAAGTAACAAAGTTATAAACGAAAATTGATGAACATTTTGTAAAAAATTTTCAATTGGTCGTTATAACTTTTTTTCTGGTCATTTAAAAAAAAATGACATCAGGCCATTTTTATAGAGGAGTTTGCAAGGAATAATTTTCATTACAAACTTTTTCGATTTTATTCATTCATTAATATTTTATAGCGCTTCAGTGATAAACTATAAATAAATATTAATGATTTTAACGTATGTACCTTTCTAATGTTCTAAATGACATAATTACTGTTTCCTTAGTCTTTTTGATGGATCAGGCTGCGTTGGAATTGAAAACAAGTTAAATGTACTTACACTTTGTCACTGTTTTGGCGAATCGTTTGTATCTAATGCTGTTAAAAGAATCATCATCTTTATTGCCACCATATAAAAAGATGAAAAAATTTTCACCAATGACAGTGAGCAAAGCAGGATCGATTCTCTTATTGAGGAACAACGCTATTCCACTTGCTAAGTCTGGATCTTTCTCCAGGGTTATGAGAAATTTTAGTTTGCCAATGTTGTGTTGTGAGCTGCTGATGTGTTAGTCCTGAAAAAGCATGGAGAAACAGCAAATTATCCGCAATGACGTTTTTGTGCATAAAACCTGACGGAGAATACAATTGCTCGGCTGTACGTCCTTTTCACGGTTTAAAAAAATATATTTCTTTGCTCCAAAAGCCGTGAGCAACACAAGTATGTTGATATCTTCAGCTACAATAGTAACTGAGTCAAACGATTGGGATGCAGCAAAAGCAGAACGAACGATGAAGGGTGTCTGCATCTGATTGTACTTGGTCCACAGTGAAACCCACCTCTGAGAATGAATTTTTGAGAAGTACAATGAAATTAGCCTTGTTCTTCTCATTGCCAAGAAATTTCTCGTGTGATAACGTCGGTACGGTGTTCTTATCGAATTGTACGTCTGTCGACTGATGTTTCTGCGTGCGACGCAAACGCTGCCAAGACTTAGTTCCTGCGACTTCGGGGTCTTCTGAGTAGCCGTCTCGTAAAGACAACACTAATACGTGAGACCAATAGTTTGTCAGATAAACCATAACAACCATTTGCACCCCTTTTTTCAAGATGGCGGTCGCGGGACAAGGGCTGCAACCCCACAAATTTGGATTTAACTTTAGACTAACCCCCCTTGATATATAAAAAATAAAATTGCGTCCTCTGACAAACGCAACCCCAAATGTAACTTTTCAATGGCTTACTATAAATCGATTGCCTCCAGCCAACTATAGTCAGGTCGGGGTAACAATTGAGTATAAATAAACAGTGCATCATGGTACAAGTTAAGTAATTGTCGTATTTAATTATCATGCTAGCAATATTTCCACATGCTAAATACGCCGATATGGTATTCATTTACGGTTTCTAAACAATGGAAGTGCCAATGGGAGCAATTGCCGAGTATCCCCATAGATTTCGAAATCGATGCACTCTGCAATTGCACCCTAATTTGACTATAGTTGGCTAAAGACAATTGATTTACAGTGGCCCTATTAAAACTAGATAGTTAAAATAAAATAATAGTTGTTGCTATATTTTGGAAGCGGTTGAGAATAAAAATATATTTTAATAGCGTTTTTGTCTGCAAATAATCTCTACTTCAATTTCCCAAAATATTACCCCTGAATACGCCCAGAAACAGCGAATGCTCGGACATAATTCGAAAATTGAGAACTGTAATTTCCAAAAATACCCTACCCCGACGAACATGCTAATCATAATACATACATAATTTTTGTGAAAATATCTATAATTTATAGTACACTACACACTGAGTGGTACAGTATAATTGCCTAGTTTATCGAACAACAATGAAATTGCAAAGTACGCATATGAAGCAATGAAGCAACGTGACCTATGTGACTTATGTGCTGACTTGCTATTATTTATTAATTAAGAAGATAAAATACCTATTTAGTAGGTAAGTACTGGAAAAAGAGCAAGAAATGAAATTGTTTGGTAACTACCCCTTTCGAGCCCAGCCTGCTTTTAATACCAATTAGATAATATTCAACCAAAAAGGCTATCTTAACAGTTTGATCCAATTTGACCAACCATGGAAAATTTCTTCAGAAAAACTTTTTGCAAAATTCATTATGAAAAATCTATTAACCTATTCGGTTGCATATAACAAAACTTTAGAGTTTTTCTAATTGCTTTTCACCAAGTGAGTACCATCCTAGTTACCATCCGTCTACTTAAAGAGAGAATATAATAACCTATTCTGTTGCATATAACCATGAATAAATAACTTTAGAGTTCTTATGATTGCTTTTGGTCAAGTAGGTACCATCCTTGTACTGGGATACATGCAAAGCATCAGTTTGATGATGATTTCTTTGAACTTGTTGTTCACAAGATGTTATTGGAGGATGAATGCAATCATTTTAAACCATAAAGACCATCTTTATAGTTGAACCAATTTGGCCAACCAAGGCAAAATCCTTCAAAAATGAACTTTTTGTAAATTTCTTTACGGAATATCGAATAACCTTTTAGGATGCACATAACCATGAGCAAATAGCCTTAAAGTTTTTATGATTGCTTTTCACCAAGTAGGCACCATTCTTGTACTGGGACATATGCAAAGCAGTTTGATGAAGATTTCTTTCGAATTGTTGTTCACAAAATGTTATTGGAGGACGGATGAAATCGTTTTAAACCATAAAGGCCATCTCTATAGTTTGAACCAATTTGGCCAACCAAGGCAATTTTATTCAAAATAGAACTTTTTGTAAATTTCATTATTAAATACAAAACAACTGTGTCATAGACTGTTGGCAAATTGGAAAAGATTTTAGATAGACCTCTGACTATGCAAGGTGTATTTTTTTCATTTCCAATGTAGGCGATCTTGTAAAACGTAAGAGATATAAAGGGTGTCGGTTAAATGGACAAACTTATGTAGCACTTGTATGTTAGAAATTAATTTTATATCTTTCATGGTACCTATTCTAATTAAAGGTCTCAACAAAAGACTCTGTTTTTTTACCAACTACGGCTCTTCTTTCTTTCTCCTTATCAAATGAGAGGGTTGGGTAGGGACTGGTTATATCCTTCATGGTACTCTAATGAAAGTTCTCAATGATAGTAATGACTATCAACCATCGTTTTCTCCTCGACTTCTTATCGTGATAATAATAATAATAAAAAACACAAAACTCCTTCACAGAAACACACCACATTTTCACAACCCACTCGTACTCAACCGCAACGCAAAAACCTTAACAGAACTACAGGCTCACAAAATACTGCAATATCTCCACCAAAAACCCAAGCAACCTCACAAATACGACCTCAGGAACAAAGAAACACCATAAATACAATTAAAAAACACAAAACTCCTTCTTCACAGAAACACACCACGTTATCACAACCCACTCGTATTCAACCCAAACGCAAAGCCAAAGAAACACTTACACAATAAACTCCATTTAATAAAATTACAGGAATTATTATAATGATTTTTTTGTTTTGTTTTGTTTTCCTCTTTCCTGATAGCGTTGGCTATTGTGCCCATCAATAGCTATGTTGGTAAGTATGAAATACATACTATCTCTAGATTTCCAATGTGAGTGTTTTTTTTTTTAGGGCCCTACATAACTTCACCAGACACAGACACAGACACTAATCGTTACTTGATTTTAATCCGTGCGATTAGTTAACCAGGCTAGACCTGAGTTCTCACAAGATACACCGACCATAATAATAATAACATTTAATAAATGTCCAACCGAAAGGCTTTCCAATTACAGGACAAACTTAAAACTAATAATTATGCGAGTAGTGTTACTTCATATAACTAAAATAGTAACTAACGTAATATACGAAAAAGAAAGCGACTTCTAATAAAAAATAACAATAGAAAATAAAAATTTAACTTACAAAAATGTCGGTTACATAAAAACTCGCTAAAAAGAAATCTTAATACCGCCAAAAGGGTTGTTCACGTCTACATTTAACCTAAAATGTTGTTCTGTATTTCATAACGAAATTTGCAAAGTTCTATTTTGAGGAAGCTGCCTTGGTTGATCAAAATGGCTCAAACTATGGAAATGACCTGTTTGGTTCAAAATCATCTAACTAATCCTGCAATCAGATTTGATAAATAACAAGTCCAAAGAAATAATCACCAAACTTCTTATGTTTCTTCTGATACTTGTTGCTAATAGATAAAAAGCAATCACATTAACGTTAAAGGTATTTGCTCATGGTTACATGTCACCTAAACAGTTGTGTTGTATTTGATAATGAAATTTGCAAAAAGTTCTATTTTGAAGAAAATTGCCTTGGTTGGTCAAATTGGTTTAAGAAATGGAAATTACCTTTATGGTTCAAAATAATCTAAATCATCCTATAATCACATCTTGTAAACAACAACCCCAAAGAAATAATCACCAAACTTCTTTGTATTTTTGTTTAAGTACACAGATGGTACCTATACAATTACCTATACATACATGGTGAAAACTAATCATAAGGCTTCTAAGGCTATTTGCACATGGTTGTGTGCAACCGAATAGGTTATTCGATATTCCGTAAAGAAATTTGCAAAAAGTTCATTTTTGAAGGATTCTGCCTTGGTTGGCCAAATTGGTTCAAACTATAGAAATGGCCTTTATGGTTTAAAATGATTTCATCCGTCCTCCAATAACATTTTGTGAACAATATTTCGAAAGAAATCATCATCAAACTGCTTTGCATATGTCCCAGTACAAAAATGGTACCTACTTGGTGAAAAGAAATCATAAAAACTTTAAGGCTATTTGCTCATGTTTATGTGCATCCTAAAAGGTTATTCGATATTCCTTAAAGAAATTTGCAAAAAGTTCATTGTTGAAGGATTTTGCCTTGGTTGGTCAAATTGGTTCAACTATAAAGATGGTCTTTATGGTTTAAAATGATTGCATTCATCCTCCAATAACATCTTGTGAACAACAAGTCCAAAGCAATCATCATCAAACTGATGGATGGTACCTAGGATGGTACTCACTTGGTGAAAAGCAATTAGAAAAACTCTAAAGCTTTGTTGTATGCAACCGCATAGGTTAATAGATTTTTCATAATGAATTTTGCAAAAAGTTTTTCTGAAGAAGTTTTCCATGGTTGGTCAAATTGGATCAAACCGAGGATCAAACTGTTAAGATAGCCTTTTTGGTTGAATATTATCTAA